>NW_022299913.1:0-5624 GCF_002776525.5 Piliocolobus tephrosceles
CCAATCTAGCCAGTTAAAATATTAAATACATATTCTAAGTTTTATTCAATATTTCAACTACATTTTAAGTTCCTTGACAGCAGAAGTTATGCCTTTTCTCTTTTCACCTATTTTCAGCATATTTCTGTGATGGGTATGATACCAAAAGTCAGATGCCCAGTGGGCATCACCTGTAGTACTCTATCCTTGCACCAGTACTTGGCATTTTTCCACATTCTTTAAAAAAAAAAAAACCTCTTTAAAATAAAGCACAATCTGAGATTTACTATACATTGTGCACAAAAAGTGTGTTCATACCACCATCAACTCCAGGAGACAGACTTTCCTTAAAGTCTTTGTTCATTCTTCCTAGCATCCAGGGACCACGCACTCCCTTTACCCTACCCCCTGACATTGCTAAGCTCTTTAGCTTCCTCCCTCTTTTCTTTATTGAGCTAGGTGTCTTTCTCTTTCTGCCTTAGCATGCTTTCTGAGTTCTGCCCCTCAACAGACTTTTCAAAGCTATTTTCTCTACAAAGTCGTTTGCTCTACAAAGAAACTTTCAGACCAATTACCTGGAAGACTGCATTTTCTTGGAAGAGAGCACTACAACTATATAATGGGTATTTTAATCAAAGGAGAAACAAGACGTTCCAACAGGGGTTCTGAGAATCAGGGCTTCCTTAAGTTCTGGTTTTATCACTTGTATAGTGTGTGATAAATCATTTATCCTCTCCAAAATTAGTTTCTTGGTTTTTAAAACAGTTTAGCCATATGCAGAAAACTGAATCTGGACCCCTTCCTTATACCTTCTACAAAAATTTACTCAAGATGGATTAAAGACTTAAACGTTAAGACCTAAAACCATAAAAACCATAGAAGAAAACCTAGGCAATACCATTCAAGACAGAGGCATGGGCAAAGACTTCATGACTAAAACACCAAGAGCAATGGCAATAAAAGCCAAAATTGATAAATGGGATCTAATTAAACTAAAGACCTTCTGCACAGCAAAAGTAACTGCCATCAGAGTGAACAGGCAACCTACAGAATGGGAGAAATTTTTTGAAATCTGTCCATCTGACAAAGAGCTAATACCCAGACTCTACGAAGAATTTAAACAAATTTAAAAGAAAAAAACAACCCCATCAAAAAGTGGGTGAAGAATATGAACAGACACTTCTCAATATAAGACATTTATGCAGTCAACAAACATGTGAAAAAAAGATCATCACTTGTCATTAGAGAAATGCAAAACCACAATGAGATACCACCTCATGCCAGTTAGAATGGTGATCATTAAAAAGTGAGGAAACAACAGATGCCAGAGAGGATGTGGAGAAATAGGAACCCTTTTACACAGTTGGTGGGAGTGTAAATTAATTCAACCATTGTGGAAGACAGTGTGGCGATTCCTCAAGGATCTAGAACCAGAAATACCATTAGATTCAGCAATCCCATTACTGGGTATATACTCAAAGGATTACAAATCATTCTGCTATAAAGACATATGCACACGTATGTTTATTGCAGCAGTGTTCAGAATAGCAAAGACCTGGAACCAACCCAAATGCCCATCAATGATTGACTGAATAAAGAAAATTTGGCACATACACACCATGGAATAATATGCAACCATAGAAAAGGATGAGTTCATGTCCTTTGCAGGGACATGGATGAAGCTGGAAATGATCATTCTCAGCAAACTAACACAGGAACAGAAAACCAAACACCACATGTTCTCACTCATAAGTGGGAGCTGAACAATGAGAACACGTGGACCCATGGAGGGGAACATCACACACCATGGCCTGTCAAAGGGTGGGGAGGCTACGGGAGTGGTAGTATTAGGTGAAATACCTAATGCAGATGATGGGTTGATGGGTGTAGCAAACTACCATAGCATGCGTATACCTGTGTTACAAACCTGCACGTTCCACAAATGTATTTCAGAACTTCAAGTATAATAAAAAATGCCAGTATTACACATACTACGTTAGTTGGATTATTTAGCAATATTATTTGGGAAGCATTATTTCGGATGCATTTTATCTTGTGGAAAGTAAGACTACAGACTCAGAATGTTTAAAAAGCCCTTGTCCTTTATTTCAGGGAAAAGGAGATGAATGAATACCAGCCAGTAGCTGGGTGACTACAATATCTGTGTTTCTTAATATAGCAAATTTATGATTTATACATGAGTGAAACTTAAGACTCCCAAGAAATTATCTCCTAGTGAGCAAGGAAGGAGAAGTTTTTGGACACTGAGAGAGGAGAGACCATGCTATACTTAACAAAGAGAAAGGTATACCTTGCAGACAAGAGTAGGAAACAATAGCTATTTAATGAGATATTGATACCATGCAGTTGAAAAAAAAATTATGGTGATAGACTTAGGATCTATGAAAGAGTCTCAGAATTTGTCCAACAGGGTAGAATACCGAAGATACCTAATGGGGTTGCGGTATTTGTTCTGCATGACAAAATGTGAAGTTGCCTTTGGTTTTTGAGATTTGAGCTTTCCAACAAGGCATAAAGTTTTGTTTATTGTAGAGACTGATTTCTCCCTCATGGGCACAGTGTAATATGAACAAATGTGCATTCTGTATTGAATTTTAATATGCATAAAAATTAGTGGTTTGCCTAAGTAATAGGTTTGACACTTTGCTTTCATTTTATAAAAACCTTTTAGTCTGTGTTTTAATAGATATCTTTATTAATAAAAGAAAATATAAAGAAGGTTCATTTCAATTCCAGGAATACATCATCACACCTATCAAATCAAAATGGGAAAACAAACTTTTTATTAAAATGAAATTAATGGCATCAGATAGACATCTCTGCACATGTTATTCTTACATCACCTGTTGAGAAAAAAGAAACTCAAGAGAGTGGCTCATGGCTTCAAGGAATGGAATTGAGATCAGAATAATGAGATATTGGTTAAAGAAAGCTACAAGAAACAAGCATTTAATTTGCTTTAGATGATGTCAGCTTTCTGATTGGTGAATTTGAATGTGTTTTTTGTTCCATTTTCTTTTTTTTGTTTTTTTGTTTCTGTTTTTGTTTTTTGGTCAGACCAGTTTTCTTCTTGCACAAAGGAAACAGTATCATTGATAATTCCACCTGCATTTGACTGTATAAGCTTCTGAGTTGCTGCGTGATGAAATGTGTGGCTATCGAAGCTTAAACACATGAGGAGCTCTTTTTCTCATTATATTTCAAAAATTCCATTTTAAATGTTGGTCACAGTACAGCAATCAAATGTGAAGAGTCTTCATCCAATTAGTAATGGAAAACGTGAAAAGGGTCAATAGTTGGCATTTGAAATCAGACCTATCTAAAAATGTAACTTTTTATTTTCCTTTACCTACGAATCAAAACTGCAATTTTAGCTTCTCTTGATTGAACATCAGTCTATGTCTATGTCACATTAAGTACGCATGTGTCTGTGTATAAAGAGACAGCATTATACATTACATACATAGAGAATATTTGTTATAAGTGGGTATTTTATTAGTCATTCTATTAAATCAATGATATATGTGTATATATAATATAGGTATCATTTTACAGTTACTGAAATTGAGTGTCAAAGATGTTAAACATTTTAAACCTTACATATTAAGGAAACAACATAAGTAGTTCTGACTCATTTCAGCTATTTCTCAACAACATAACACTGTTGAAAAAGGAAGTGGACCCCCCAAAAAATTTGCCACATATTTGGTGGTTATCTTTTTTTAATTATTTTTTTCTTTAAGATGGGGCTCGCTATGTTGCTCAGTCTTGGCCCAAATTTCTGGGAACAAGTTGTACTCCTGCCTCATCATCCTCAGTACTTGTGACTACAGATGCACACCACTTGCACCAAATGAGTTAACATTTTCAATATCACTATTTTTAAATAAATCTTACCTCAGTCCCACTTATCTTGATAAATCAGGCTCACATATTCATATCCATTATGTAAAACCTAGAATTATTACATACGTTTTGAACTCTGCATCTTACTTCTTATAGCCCCTTTGGCAAGCTGACTATCAGTTATTACTTGCTGCTATTGTCAATGTTTGCCCATCTTTGTTCTAATTTTATTTGTCTCCAGGACTGAGAACTAAATGGCTACGGTAGAACTGAGAATCAAGTAGTAACGTACAGGGTCTGAGTATGGCTCAATATAAACATTGACAGAAGCAGTACCAAACACACATACAGCCCATCTAAAGCTATCCACATGGGATTTATAGGTACAAAATATTTACCTTATCAGAAATTTATCACTGCAGGATACTCCAAGCCTTTACTCCTATTCTCATGACATTTTGATCACATAATTGAAAAGAAACTCAATCTTCTCACTATTAGTTGGTTTACATTTAGGCTTCCTTTTTTATCTGACACTTCTTATCCACTATGTAATTCATTTTTTTCACTGGGTTCTGTTCTGATCTCAGCCATTAATCTCAATAAAGTACCACTTCTAAAAGGCTTGGTAAATCCCTTCATCACAATCCGACCTTCCTATTTTTTTCTCTAGTCTCGCTAAACAACTCTTTACCCAGGTGAGCTGTAAATGACTAATATCTCTAACTGAAAGTCTTGTAGCTCCTAAGAGTAAAAAGCAGAACTAGCTCTCATAACGTGAAAGTCATCGATTAAGAGATATATTTACTAGCATATCTGTATTTATTGAGAGTGGCTGGGTTTGTTTTTTCTGCAGAAGAAAGGGATGCCCTGTTTTTCCATCAATCACTAATCTTAGGAAAATATTACCTTCTTCACAAAGCCCAGTTATCAACATGCCGATGTATATAATACCTCTGAATTTCAAAAGACAATGGTGATATTTTCCCAACTCAAGTAAATCATATTGTCTATGACATGCCTTTGTCATTTATTTAATCATATTCTGAATAAAATTTAATCCTATTCGGAATTTTTATAGACAGAATCTAAATTTTCTACCCAGTAGATTTTTTTAAGACTCTATTTTTTAGAGGAATTTTAGGTTCACAGCTACATTGATAGAAAGGTATGACTATTTTTCTACATAATCCCTGAGCCCACAGAAGCATAGTTTACTCCATTATCAGCATCATTTACCAGAATGGTACATTAGTTACAATTGAAAAACCTACATTTTAGGCTGGGCGCGGTGGCTCAAGCCTGTAATCCCAGCACTTTGGGAGGCCAAGACGGGCGGATCACGAGGTCAGGAGATCGAGACCATCCTGGCTAACATGGTGAAACTGCGTCTCTACTAAAAAATACAAAAAAACTAGCCGGGCGAGGTGGCGGGCGCCTGTAGTCCCAGCTCCTTGGGAGGCTGAGGCAGGAGAATGGTGTGAACCCGAGAGGCGGAGCTTGCAGTGAGCTGAGATCTGGCCAATGCACTCCAGCCTGGGCAACAGAGCGAGACTCCGTCTCAAAAAAAAAAAAAAAAAAAAAGGAATGGTACCAGCTCCTCCTTGTACCTCTGGTAGAATTCAGCTGTGAATCCATCTGGTCCTGGGCTTTTTTTGGTGGGCAGGCTATTAATTGTTGCTTCAATTTCATAGGCTGCTATTGGTCTATTCAGGGACTGAAACTATTCCAATCAATAGAAAAAGAGGGAATCCTCCCTAACTCATTTTATGAGGCCA
>NW_022299914.1:0-1474 GCF_002776525.5 Piliocolobus tephrosceles
TGGCTGGATATGAAATTCTGGGTTTAAAATTCTTTTCTTTAAGAATGTTGAATATTGGCCCCCACTCTCTTCTGGCTTGTAGAGTTTCTGCCGAGAGATCTGCTGTCAGTCTGATGGGCTTCCCTTTGTGGGTAACCCGACCTTTCTCTCTGGCTGCCCTTAAGATTTTTTCCTTCATTTCAACTTTGGTGAATCTGGCAATTATGTGTCTTGGAGTTGCTCTTCTGGAGGAGTATCTTTGTGGCGTTCTCTGTATTTCCTGAATTTGAATGTTGGCCTGGCCTGCTAGGTTGGGGAAGTTCTCCTGGATGATATCCTGTAGAGTGTTTTCCAATTTGGTTCCATTTTCCCCCTCACTTTCAGGTACCCCAATCAGACGTAGATTTGGTCTTTTGACATAATCCCATACTTCTTGCAGGCTTTGTTCATTTCTTTTTCTTCTTTTTTCTTTTGGTTTCTCTTCTCGCTTCATTTCATTCATTTGATCCTCAATCGCTGATACTCTTTCTTCCAGTTGATCGAGTCGGTTACTGAAGCTTGTGCATTTGTCACGTATTTCTCGTGTCATGGTTTTCATCTCTGTCATTTCGTTTATGACCTTCTCTGCATTAATTAGTCTAGCTGTCAATTCTTCCACTTTTTTTTCAAGATTTTTAGTTTCTTTGCGCTGGGTACGTAATTCCTCCTTTAGCTCTGAGAGGTTTGATGGACTGAAGCCTTCTTCTCTCATCTCATCAAAATCATTCTCTGACCAGCTTTGATCCGTTGCTGGCGATGGGCTGTGCTCCTTTGCAGGAGGAGATGCGCTCTTATTTTTTGAATTTCCAGCTTTTCTGCCCTGCTTTTTCCCCATCTTTGTGGTTTTATCTGTCACCTGTCTTTGATGATGGTGACGTACTGCTGGGGTTTTGATATAGGTGTCCTTCCTGTTTGATAGTTTTCCTTCTGACAGTCAGGACCCTCAGCTATAGGTCTGTTGGAGATTGCTTGAGGTCCACTCCAGACCCTGTTTGCCTGGGTATCAGCAGCAGAGGTTGCAGAAGATAGAATATTGCTGAACAGCGAGTGCACCTGTCTGATTCTTGCTTTGGAAGCTTCCTCTCAGGTGTGTACTCCACCCTGTGAGGTGTGGGGTGTCAGACTGCCCCTAGTGGGGGATGTCTCCCAGTTAGGCTACTCAGGGGTCAGTGACCCACTTGAGCAGGCAGACTGCCCCTTCTCAGATCTCAACCTCCGTGTTGGGAGATCCCCTGCTCTCTTCAAAGCTGTCAGACAGAGTCGTTCGCGTTTCACAGGCTACTACTCCTTTAGCTGAGCCCTGTCCCCAGAGGCGCAGTCTACAGAGACAGGCAGGTTTCCTTGAGCTGCTGTGAGTTCCACCCAGTTCCAGCTTCCCAGCGGCTTTAGTTACCTACTTAAGCCTCAGGGATGGCGGGCGCCCCTCCCCCAGCCTCGCTGCTGCCTTGCGGTTAGA
>NW_022299915.1:0-1396 GCF_002776525.5 Piliocolobus tephrosceles
AGGAGTTGGTTTTTTGAAAAGATCAACAAAATTGACAGACCGCTAGCCAGGCTAATAAAGAAGAAAAGAGAGAGGAATCAAATAGACGCAATAAAAAATGATAAAGGGGATATCACCACCGACCCCACAGAAATACAAACTACCATCAGAGAATACTATAAACACCTCTACGCAAATGAACTAGAAAATCTAGAAGAAATGGATAATTTCCTGGACACTTACACTCTCCCAAGACTAAACCAGGAAGAAGTTGAATCCCTGAATAGACCAATAGCAGCCTCTGAAATTGAGGCAACAATTAATAGCCTACCCACCAAAAAAAGCCCAGGACCAGATGGATTCACAGCTGAATTCTACCAGAGGTACAAGGAGGAGCTGGTACCATTCCTTCTGAAACTATTCCAATCAATAGAAAAAGAGGGAATCCTCCCTAACTCATTTTATGAGGCCAACATCATCCTGATACCAAAGCCTGGCAGAGACACAACAAAAAAAGAGAATTTTAGACCAATATCCCTGATGAACATCGATGCAAAAATCCTCAATAAAATACTGCAAACCGGATTCAGCAGCACATCAAAAAGCTTATCCACCATGATCAAGTGGGCTTCATCCCTGGGATGCAAGGCTGGTTCAACATTCGCAAATCAATAAACGTAATCCGGCATATAAACAGAACCAAAGACAAGAACCACATGATTATCTCAATAGATGCAGAAAAGGCTTTTGACAAAATTCAACAGCCCTTCATGCTAAAAACGCTCAACAAATTCGGTATTGATGGAACGTACCTCAAAATAATAAGAGCTATTTATGACAAACCCACAGCTAATATCATACTGAATGGGCAAAAACTGGAAAAATTCCCTTTGAAAACTGGCACAAGACAGGGATGCCCTCTCTCACCACTCCTATTCAACATAGTGTTGGAAGTTCTGGCTAGGGCAATCAGGCAAGAGAAAGAAATCAAGGGTATTCAGTTAGGAAAAGAAGAAGTCAAATTGTCCCTGTTTGCAGATGACATGATTGTGTATTTAGAAAACCCCATCGTCTCAGCCCAAAATCTTCTTAAGCTGATAAGCAACTTCAGCAAAGTCTCAGGATACAAAATTAATGTGCAAAAATCACAAGCATTCTTATACACCAGTAACAGACAAGCAGAGAGCCAAATCAGGAATGAACTTCCATTCACAATTGCTTCAAAGAGAATAAAATACCTAGGAATCCAACTTACAAGGGATGTAAAGGACCTCTTCAAGGAGAACTACAAACCACTGCTCAGTGAAATCAAAGAGGACACAAACAAATGGAAGAACATACCATGCTCATGGATAGGAAGAATCAATATCGTGAAAATGGCTATACTGCCCAAGGTTATTCATAGATTCAATGCCAT
>NW_022299916.1:0-2792 GCF_002776525.5 Piliocolobus tephrosceles
GAGGCTGGGGGAGGGGCGCCCGCCATCGCTGAGGCTTAAGTAGGTAAATAAAGCCGCTGGGAAGCTGGAACTGGGTGGAGCTCACAGCAGCTCAAGGAAACCTGCCTGTCTCTGTAGACTGCGCCTCTGGGGACAGGGCTCAGCTAAAGGAGCAGAAGCCTGTGAAACGCGAACGACTCTGTCTGACAGCTTTGAAGAGAGCAGTGGATCTCCCAACACGGAGATTGAGATCTGAGAAGGGGCAGTCTGCCTGCTCAAGTGGGTCACTGACCCCTGAGTAGCCTAACTGGGAGACATCCCCCACTAGGGGCAGTCTGACACCCCACACCTCACAGGGTGGAGTACACCCCTGAGAGGAAGCTTCCAAAGAAAGAATCAGACAGGTGCACTCACTGTTCAGCAATATTCTGTCTTCTGCAACCTCTGCTGCTGATACCCAGGCAAACAGGGGCTGGAGTGGACCTCAAGCAATCTCCAACAGACCTATAGCTAAGGGTCCTGACAGTCAGAAGGAAAACTATCAAACAGGAAGGACACCTATATCAAAACCCCATCAGTACGTCACCATCATCAAAGACCAGTGACAGATAAAACCACAAAGATGGGGAAAAAGAGGGCAGAAAAGCTGGAAATTCAAAAAATAAGAGCGCATCTCCTCCTGCAAAGGAGCACAGCCCATCGCCAGCAACGGATCAAAGCTGGTCAGAGAATGATTTTGATGAGATGAGAGAAGAAGGCATCAGTCCATCAAACCTCTCAGAGCTAAAGGAGGAATTACGTACCCAGCGCAAAGAAACTAAAAATCTTGAAAAAAAAGTGGAAGAATTGACAGCTAGACTAATTAATGCAGAGAAGGTCATAAACGAAATGACAGAGATGAAAACCATGACACGAGAAATACGTGACAAATGCACAAGCTTCAGTAACCGACTCGATCAACTGGAAGAAAGAGTATCAGCGATTGAGGATCAAATGAATGAAATGAAGCGAGAAGAGAAACCAAAAGAAAAAAGAAGGAAAAGAAATGAACAAAGCCTGCAAGAAGTATGGGATTATGTCAAAAGACCAAATCTACGTCTGATTGGGGTGCCTGAAAGTGAGGGGGAAAATGGAACCAAATTGGAAAACACTCTACAGGATATCATCCAGGAGAACTTCCCCAACCTAGTAGGGCAGGCCAACATTCAAATTCAGGAAATACAGAGAACGCCACAAAGATACTCCTCCAGAAGAGCAACTCCAAGACACATAATTGCCAGATTCACCAAAGTTGAAATGAAGGAAAAAATCTTAAGGGCAGCCAGAGAGAAAGGTCGGGTTACCCACAAAGGGAAGCCCATCAGACTGACAGCAGATCTCTCGGCAGAAACTCTACAAGCCAGAAGAGAGTGGGGGCCAATATTCAACGTACTTAAAGAAAAGAATTTTAAACCCAGAATTTCATATCCAGCCAAACTAAGTTTCATCAGTGAAGGAGAAATAAAATTCTTTACAGATAAGCAAATGCTTAGAGATTGTGTCACCACCAGGCCTGCCTTACAAGAGACCCTGAAGGAAGCCCTAAACATGGAAAGGAACAACCGGTACCAGCCATTGCAAAAACATGCCAAAATGTAAAGACCATCGAGCCTAGGAAGAAACTGCATCAACTAATGAGCAAAATAACCAGATAATATCATAATGGCAGGATCAAGATCACACATAACAATATTAACCTTAAATGTAAATGGACTAAATGCTCCAATTAAAAGACACAGACTGGCAAACTGGATAAAGAGTCAAGACCCAACAGTCTGCTGTCTTCAGGAGACCCATCTCACATGCAGAGACATACATAGGCTCAAAATAAAAGGATGGAGGAAGATATACCAAGCAAATGGAGAACAAAAAAAAGCAGGGGTTGCAATACTAGTCTCTGATAAAACAGACTTTAAACCATCAAAGATCAAAAGAGACAAAGAAGGCCATTACATAATGGTAAAGGGATCAATCCAACAGGAAGAGCTAACTATCCTAAATATATATGCACCTAATACAGGAGCACCCAGATTCATAAAGCAAGTCCTTAGAGACTTACAAAGAGACTTAGACTCCCATACAATAATAATGGGAGACTTCAACACTCCACTGTCAACATTAGACAGATCAACGAGACAGAAAGTTAACAAGGATATCCAGGAATTGAACTCATCTCTGCACCAAGCGGACCTAATAGACATCTATAGAACTCTCCACCCCAAGTCAACAGAATATACATTCTTCTCAGCACCACATCGCACTTATTCCAAAATTGACCACATAATTGGAAGTAAAGCACTCCTCAGCAAATGTAAAAGAACAGAAATTATAACAAAGTGTCTCTCAGACCACAGTGCAATCAAACTAGAACTCAGGACTAAGAAACTCAATCAAAACCGCTCAACTACATGGAAACTGAACAACCTGCTCCTGAATGACTACTGGGTACATAACGAAATGAAGGCAGAAATAAAGATGTTCTTTGAAACCAATGAGAACAAGGATACAACATACCAGAATCTCTGGGACACATTTAAAGCAGTGTGTAGAGGGAAATTTATAGCACTAAATGCCCACAAGAGAAAGCAGGAAAGATCTAAAATTGACACTCTAATCTCACAATTAAAAGAACTAGAGTGGCAAGAGCAAACACATTCAAAAGCTAGCAGAAGGCAAGAAATAACTAAGATCAGAGCAGAACTGAAGGAGATAGAGACACAAAAAACCCTCCAAAAAATCAATGAATCCAGGAGTTGGTTTTTTGAAAAGATCAA
>NW_022299917.1:0-3591 GCF_002776525.5 Piliocolobus tephrosceles
AAGACCACATTTTCTCTATCCATCATCTGCTGTTGGACACCAAGGCTGGTTCCATATCTTGGCTATGGTGAACAGTGCTGCAGGAAACACAGAGGTGCGGATGGGCCTCCGACACTGATTTCTTTTTCTTTGGGTATCTACACTGTAGTGGGACTGCTGGATCACACTGTAATTTCATTTGCAGTTTTCTGAGGAACCTCCATACTGTTTGCCATAGTGGGTGCCCTAGTTTACTCTTATTCTTTTTCTTTTTCCTCTTCGAGACATAGTCTCACGGTTGCCCAGGCTGGAGTACAGTGGTGTCATCTCGACTTGCTCACTGTAGCATCCGCCTCCCGGGTTCCAGTGGTTCTCATGCCTCGGGCTCCTGAGTAGCTGGGATAACGTGCGCCCATCACTGCACCTGGCAAATTTTTGTATTTTTTAGTAGAGATGGGGTTTCACCACGTTGGGCAGGCTGCTCTTGAACTCCTGGCCTCAAGTGACCCACCCACCTCAGCCGCCCAACAGTGCTGGGACTACAGGTGTGATCCACCACTCCCAGCTAATTTTTGTGTTTTTAGTAAAGACGGGGTTTCACCACGTTGGCCAGGCTGGTTTCAAACTCCTGACCTCAGGTGATCTGCCCGCCTCGGCCTCCCAAAGTGCTGGGATGTGAGCATGCGGCCCGCGGCCAGCCAGCTGCTCTAGTGTACACCCCTACAGTGTGTAACAGCTCCCTGTTCTCCATATCCTCGCCAGCACTTGTTACTTTTTGTCTTTTTGATCATACTCATCCTAACAGGTGAGATGATACCTCACTGTGGTTTGGATTTGCATTTCTCTGATTATAAGTGATACTGGGCATTTTTTTCACATATTTTTTGGCCATT
Organism: Piliocolobus tephrosceles; assembly: GCF_002776525.5. Classification (NCBI taxonomy): domain Eukaryota; kingdom Metazoa; phylum Chordata; class Mammalia; order Primates; family Cercopithecidae; genus Piliocolobus; species Piliocolobus tephrosceles. The sequence continues at coordinate 873 of NW_022299917.1, forward strand.
TGTATGTCTTCTTTCAAGAAATGTCTGTTCAGTTGGGTGTGGTGACACAAACCTGTAAGTCCAGCACTCAGAACGCTGAGGCAGGAGGACAGCTTGAGCCTAGACCAGCCTAGGCAGCAGAGCGAAACCCTAGCTGAAAAAAAAAAGAAGAAGAAGATAAAAGAAATATGTGTGTCTGCTCAGCTTTTTGACCTCCAAAAATTAAGAGCCCATTTTGGAATCAGACAACCTGCTTGATTCAGAGACAGTCTGTGTTTGGTTCTACTCTGCTACTTCCTATGTGACTTTGGGAAGTTCCCTTAGCCACTTTGAGCTCAACTTCCCCAACATTAACCAGGAATAAGTACCACCCGCCTCTGCTGGTTAACGCTGAGGACTCAAAGGAGAACCTCCACAAGGCCACTTGACAATGCCGCCTGGCGGAAGCCCCTCAATGCGGGGTTGGTAGGATCATCTGAAGCCAAGTACAACTTTCCTTTCCACTGTCCCAGGCTCACTCGGCATACGATTAGCAAGGAATAGTGAATAAAGGAAACCAATATACTTGCTGAATTTTTAAAAAGAAATTTTTAAAAAGTGGGGGTGGTGGGAAAATAGGAGGGAGAGGAGGGGAAGGAAAAGCAGCCGATCACAAGTTCTAGTCCAGGGCTCATCCCCGGCCTCCTCACACAGGCAATCACCAGTCCCCACCTCCTGGGGCGGGGTACTTTCTCGGCTGGCTTCACCCATATGGAAGGCACTGCCACAGGTGTTCAGAAACCAGGAGCACCTTGAAATGGGCAATGTGCTTTGGGTAGGAGACCTACAATTTCCCCAAAGAAACCACGGCACAAAAGTGACCCACATAGGAGGTAACCAACGGCTGTAAATTCTTGGTGGCAAAAACTGATGTCATACCTTCTGTACAGGAGACACACACCCAAATAAAACTTGCCAAAAGAGCAGAGAAAAAAATACAGCAGACATCCAGTGCCCTTCTGTTACAGAAATATTTATATCCCAAAGCCAGGGACCTCTCTGGAACACTGTGTTTATTTCCACGTTTCATGGAAGATGTTTGAGTGCACTCACGTGTGTCTCAACAAACTTCCAGTCCCTGCTCTAAACCCTGTGGCTCCTCAGCAAAACCCAAAAACAAGTATCAGTTTTCCTTCCAAATGGGAAATTTCCTGACCTAGTGAAACCAGCATCAAGTCCACTTATTATGAGATAGCTGATTACAGGCGAAGCCCTCTAGTCTCAGGATGACTCCCCTCCTGCAGGAGCGGGAAGGATGGGCATAGCACTGGCCTGCCTGACCACATCTCCAGGCAGTTTCAAACCATGGCTGCTCAGGTGAGCCATGATAAAAATCAAAACCAAGTCTCTCTGAAAAGTGTACATGTCAAGAGACACACCTCGGGCCAGACTCAGCAGAAATGGATGTGGCAAGGTTTGTTCCGAGACCTCCTCTCCATGCCCCCTCTCCCAGGGACTTCCCTCCTTGCACTAGCGGCCCAGGGCCAATGGACCGCTCCCTTACCTCTAGCCCAGTGCATTTTCAGGAACAGCTCCCAGACTGTACCAGACCCTGAAATGTATTCACTGAATGCACTATTTCTTCAAATGATCATAAATCACCTGACTATAACAAGAATTGTTTTAAAAGTGTTCTCTCTCTCTCGGGAATCGTGCCATGAGTTTGAGCAAGCAGCTTTGCTTCTCTCTACTGCAATTCTATCATTTGCAAAACGTTAACAATTACTGTGTTCACCCATAGCATTGTTGTAAAAAGCCTTAAGACCCACTTCATGAAGCCTGCCTGGAGCACAGACCCTGTCACGTGGTAAATGCCCACTGAAGGTGAGTTATCTGTAGCTATTACTACCTAGCCCTCCAGCGAACAAAAGGAGTCGATCAGGTCTCATCGTATCATCATGAAAGGATGTCCATGTAGACTGCGGAGTGGGAGTAGGGGACTCAGTGTTTCTCAGGTACTATTTTGGTTTTTACAAATTTTACATGTATATTTGTAGGTACGCTGAAAAAGATCTGGAAGGAAATACACCCAGTGTTAATAGTGACTACCCCAAAGACACATTCATCCAAACACACAACAGAGAAATACTCACTATCTTTCTGTCGTCCATATCATTTGAACTATTTTCAATAAGCATCTATGGCTTTTGTAAAGTTTTTTTTTTTTTTTGAGACGGAGTCTCACTCTGTCGCCTGGGCTGGAGTGCAGTGGCCGGATCTCAGCTCACTACAAGCTCCGCCTCCCTGGTTTATGCCATTCTCCTGCCTCAGCCTCCCGAGTAGCTGGGACTACAGGCGCCCACCACCTCGCCTGGCTAGTATATTGTATTTTTTAGTAGAGACGGGGTTTCACCGTGTTAGCCAGGATGGTCTTGATCTCCTGACCTCGTGATCCGCCCGTCTCGGCCTCCCAAAGTGCTGGGATTACAGGCTTGAGCCACCGCACCCGGCCTCCTTGAGTTCTTCAGTCACTCCGACCAACCAGGGAAGGAACCACGTGTTATGGAAAGATCAAGGGCCTTGAAATCAAAATTCTGAGTTCATCATCGACTTCATCTTTCCACTTAAGAAATTACATGGCCTTGGCCAGGCGTGGTGGCTCACACCTGTAATCCCAGCACTTGGGGAGGCTGAGTTGTGCGGATCACCCAAGTTTGGAAGTTCAAGACCAGCCTAACAAACATGGAAAAACCCCGTCCCT
>NW_022299918.1:0-2105 GCF_002776525.5 Piliocolobus tephrosceles
TTTTTTCTAATGAAATAGCTTTCTTGATTTTTTTCTTAGACATTTCACTACTGGTGCATGGGCGTGCTACTCATTGTTATATATTGATATTGTATCTTGGAACTTGACTAAATTTCTCATTTCTAGTAGGCTTTTTGTGGAATCTTTAGGGTACTTTCTATATATGTTCATGTCACGTGGAAACAGACAATTTGACTCCCTTTTTTCTAATGTGGATGCCTTTTATTGCATTCTCCTGTCTAATTGTTCTAGCTAGGACTTCCAGTACTATGATGAATAAAAGTGGTGTAAAAGTAGCCACAGTTGTTCCAGAGCTTAGAGGAAGAGCTTTTAATTTTTCCTTACTGATGGAGATGTTAGCTGTGGGTTTCTCATATATGGCTTTTATTGTGCTGAGATATGTTTCTTCTGTTACTCATGTTGAGTTTTTATCATGAAGGAATGTTGATTTTTATTTTTTTCAGCATCTACTAAAATGATTATATGGTCTTCGTTCTTGATTTGCTGAATGTGATGTCGCGCGTTTATTTGTGTTTAGTGAATCGTCTTCATATTCCTGGGATGAAACCCATTTGATCATGGCAGATTATCTGTTTATTGTGTTGTCAAATGGGATTTCCAACTATTTTGTTGAGAATTTCTTGCACCTGTGTTTATCCTGGATATTGGCCTGTGGTTTTCTTTTTGTGTTGTGTCTCAGTCTGGTCCAGGGTCACGCTGTCCTCATAGAACAAGTTTCGATTTTAGCATATGTGCTGCCGTATAGAACAAGTTTCGAAGCGAGCACGTATAGAACAAGTTTCGAAGCCATCCTTCCTCTTCATTCTAGGGGGAATATTTTGAGTAAAATAGGTATTAGCTCTTTTAAAAATGTTTGGTAATTTAGCAGGAAAACCATGATTCTAGCGTTTTTCTTCGCCGGGAGGCTTTTTGTGACCGCTTTAATTGCATTACTCATTATTGGTCTATTCAGGTTTTTTATTTTTATTTTTTTTAGAATTATTTTGGGAATTGGTTATGTGTCTAGAAATTTATTCACTTCTAAATCTCACAGTCCTTCATATTTTTGCGTTATCAATTGCAATGTCTCCTTTTTTATCTACGATTTTGTTTTCTTCTTTGTATCTTTAGTTAAAGCTTGTCAGTTTTGAATTTATTTTTTCTAAAAACACCCCGGCTCTTTGTTCCATTGACTTTTTGTGTTTTTTGTTTCTATTTTTAAAATTTTTTCTCTAACATTTATGGTATTTTTTCTACTAATTCTACCATTTGACTGTTCTGTTTTGTTCATTACTGGAGGTGTACTGTCAGGATGGCTATTTGAGATCCTTCTATTTTTCTGATGTGGGCATTTATAGTTCTGCACTTTTCCTCTTAGAATTGTCTTTGCTGCATCCCACAGGATTTGTTGTGTTTCTATTCTTATGTTTCAATAAATGTTTAATTTCCTTTTTTTTCATTTATTGGTTCATGAGCATGTATTTCAATTTCCATGTATCTGTACAGTTTTTAAAGTTCGTCCTGTTACTGATTTCTACTAGTACTACACTCAGGTCAGAAAAGACACTTCATATGAATTCAGTTTTTAAAAATGTTGGGACTTGTTTTTTGGCCTGACATAATCTGTCCTGTGGAATAATCCACGTGCTAGTCAGTAGAATGTGCTTTGTGCAGTTGTGGAGTGGAAAACTGTGAAAATGTCTGTTAGGTCCATTCTGTATAGAGTACAGTTTAGCTGATGACGTTTTGTTGTCTGGATCATCTGTCCATTGACGGTAGTGGGGTGTTGATGATAGTGGAGTGTTGAGGTACTCTTATTTGTATTGCAGTCCATCTGTCCTTTAAGACCTGTTAATGTTTGCATCTGTGTTTAGGTGCTTGAGTGTTGGTTGCATATGCACTTATAATTGTTAGGCAGCTGTTTACTTCTTTCTCATTATATAATTTTTATTTTTTATTTTTTGACTTAAAGTTTATTTTATCTAAGTATAGCTGCTACTGCTTTTTTTTGTTTCCATTTGTATGGGATATCTTTTTATCATCCCTTCACTTTCAGTATGTGTATGTCTTTAAAGGTGAACTGAGTTTCTTGTAGGCAGTATAAA
>NW_022299919.1:0-1464 GCF_002776525.5 Piliocolobus tephrosceles
GGCTAATTTTTTGTATTTTTTAGTAGAGACGGGGTTTCACCGTGTTAGCCAGGATGGTCTCGATCTCCTGACCTCGTGATCCACCCATCTTGGACTCCCAAAGTGCTGGGATTACAGGCTTGAGCCACCGTGCCCAGCCTGTTTTTAACAGTATATATATTTATCTCAACATATCCAAGTTTTTTTAAATTTCAAGATTCAATTAATATAAAATTATGGGATATTTTACAGAATTTTTGTACAAAGTCTTTGAAAGCTTGCGTGTGAATTATAATTATGTCATGTCTCAATTTGGACTAGCCACATTTCAAGGACTCAAAAGCCAACATGACCAATGGCTACCATGTTGGAAAGCAGCTCTGTGTGACATCTGGACACAAAATTCAAGTATAACAGTGCTTCTATTCTCAGACCCAGTAAAACACTTAATTGCTCAGGTGGCATTTCTATAATACAGTGATTATAACTCACAGTGGATAATCCCTTTTTTCCCAAATGAAAATGCATTGCTTACATTTAGGCACTAGGTCAACTGCTCAGCGCTGTATATCTTGGAATTGTCTCAACTTACTCTTTGGCACCTGTAGAAGGATACAGTGACTTTTATTGCTTGTAGGACATGATTTGTTTGGCATTAAATAGATAAACAATAACAAAGTATGGATGGTATAAATTTTAAGTGATGTTTACATTACGCATTTGGGAGTTTTTAGAATGGGAGCAAAATTTGCTCTTTTTTTTTTTTGCATACTTTAATCTATTTGCTGAGATAGCTTCATGGTTACAAATAATAGTGGACAAATATTTGGTAGGGCGTCCTCCTCTCTTCTACCAATGTTTCTTGATAATCAGTAGCAAAAAAGCAGAGGCAGGGGAACCATTTTTTAATAGCACCAATTTCTTTGTTGTTTTTCTGGTCAGTGCCTGCTGCAAAGAATACAGAAGTACATGGATTCCAGTTAGCTGTCCTGGGCATAAAACTATTCTAGTCCACATTCTGGGAAGAGACCAGTCTCAGTTAATCCCATATAGCCATAAAGCATCAATAAAACATTTGAAACTGGAATGTCAGTTCCTGTAATGCTTATAGAGACAAAAGTTAATCACTAGAAACAATTCTAGACCCTTATCAGCCCAGGGATCGCACCAGAGGAATCTACATAATAAACTTGACTAATTCTTATCTATCACTAGTCTCCCCATATGGTTGCTTTCCACACTTTGCTGCCCTTAGAAGCTCAAAGTTCTTTCCTTTGTTTTGTCACTTCTCTAAACATTTATTTTTCTTTTGTTAAGATGCTCTATCAGCCCAGGTTCTCCTTTTAGTTACTCATCGCAGAATGCTCCCATGTGTAAGCAGGATGCACAAGTTAATACATTGGTGTTTGTTTTCTCTTGTTAATCTGTTTTTGCTTTTGTCAGTCTAATTTACAGGGCCTAATAGAGGGGGCGTAGGAGGGAACA
>NW_022299920.1:0-4165 GCF_002776525.5 Piliocolobus tephrosceles
TTTTTTTATCATGAATGGATGTTGGATTTTTGTCATGCTTTCCTATTAATGTGTTATATTAATTTCATTATCATATACAGACCTACCCTTTCATTCCTGGGACAAATCACATTTGGTCATCATGTATAATACTTTTAATATGCTCTGATTTGACTTGCTATTATGTGTGATGCTGTGATGGAATTTGCACATATATACATATATATATTTGTTTATTTATTTATTTTCTTGCTTGTGATGTTTATTCCTTCCTCCCATCCCCTGGCTTTAGTAGCAAGCTAATGTTGGCCTCATAGGAAGTATTCCCTTCTCTTCTATTTTTTGAAAATTTTTGAGAATTGGTTTGAATAAATGTGGTTTGAATAAATGTATGTTAGAATTTCACCAACAAAGCCATCAATCTGATATTTCTTCTTGTGAGCATTTTTAAATATTGGTTCAGTCTGCTGACTGTAGTTCTGTTCAGATTTTCTATATTTTCTTGAATCAGTTTTGTAATTTATGTGTTTCTATGTATTTTTCCATCTAATTTGTCTACCTACAGTTGTGCACAGCATCACATTATAATCCCTTTGTATCTGTAAGGTCAGCAGTTATGTCCCTCCATTCAGCTCTGATTTTATTTAAGTTAAGGAAACAGCTTTTGTTTTCATTGATTCTATTGTTTTTTCTCGTCTTTATTTCATTTGTCTCTACTCTGATCTATTTCCTTCCTTCACCTACCTCTGGGTCTAGTTTATGCTTCTTCTTCATTAATGTAGGTGTTTACAGCTATTGCACTTAATCACTTTTGGTATACTGTGCTTTTGTTTGCATGGTCTCCACATATTTTCTAATTTCCTTTGTGATTTCTACATCAATACATGTTTAAAAGTGAGTTTTTAAATTTCCTTGCATTTATGAATTTTCCAAGTTTTCCTTATCACTAAGTTTGAGCTTTATTCCATTCTGTTTAGAAAATATGTTTTGTATAATTTCTGTATTTTACAATTTGAGACTTGTTTTGTGGCCCCATATATGATCTGTTCCAGAGAACATCTCATGTGCCCCAAAAAGAATGAAAATTATGCTTTTGTTGGTGGGTTATTCAGTATGTCTGTTAGCTCTTGGTGATATGTTGTTCAAAATCTCAATTTTCTATCTTGTGTTTAGATGATCTATCCACTTTATCATTTTCTCCATTAAACATATTTCTGTAAGTGTTTGATTTATTCTTTTTTTTGATTTCTCATCTCTTTTGTCTTCCCTTTTTAGGTATTTTCTTAGTGGTTACCATGTGGATTACAATCAACATCCAAATTTATAACAAACATATGAAAACTTTGCCCCTATTCAGCCTCATCCTGTCTTTAAGTTACTACTTCATAAATTTTATCTTCATACACTATGTGTAAATTAACATGGATTTATATATTTCATGCATTTTTTTTTATATCATGTAGAAAATAAGAGGAGTTACAAACAAAAAATACAGTACTGTCATTTATATTTACAACTACGGTTACCTTTCTAACATTCTTACCTTTTCCATATGTCTTTGCATACTGTAGTGCTTGAATTCATCTTGAAGGATTCACTTTCACATTTTTGTAGGGAAGGTCTACCAGAAAATCATTTCCTCAACTTTTCTGTATTTGAAGAGTAGTTTTACTGAACATAGAATTTTTGGCTGACTTTACTGTTTTTCTTTCAATATTTTAAATATTTTGTTCTAAAGTTACTGAAATTAGCTGTTAGTCCTATTGAGGAACCCTTGTATGTAAAATTTACTACTTGCTTGTTTTCAATATTTTATCTTTTCAAAAATTTGATCATGGTTTATGTCTGGGATCTTTATGAGTTGGTCCTATTTGGAGTATTTTTTAAGTTCTTGAATGTGTAGCTCATACCCTCCCATCAAACTTACGAAGTTTTCAGTGAATATTTCTTTAATCTGTCCTGACTTGATAATCCTAATTCCTGTTTCCAAATTCACTAATTCTTTCTTCTGCCTTCAGAAAGCTGCTGCTGAATTATTTTACTATTTTTTTAATTTAAACTATTTTACTTTTTGGCACTAGAATTCATCTTTGGATCCTTTTTAATTATTTCTTCTTTATTAATATTTTACTTCTTTAGACATTACTTTCCCAGTTTTCTTCAATTCTTTAGCCTTGACTTCCTTTAGCCTACTAAGCATTTTTCAGATAGTTAATTTAAAGGTTTTATCTACTAATTCCAGTGTCTGTGCTTCCTCACAACCAGCTGTCTTCCCCCCCCCCCCCCATGTGAATAGGCAGTACTTCCTTTTTCTTTTTATGCCTTATGATTTGTAAAAAAACACAACTGTGGAGTTTGAATATTTAAAGGTAGCAACTCTGGGATTAGATTCTCCTCCTAACACTGTGCAGTTTGAATATTTACCTGTGGTAACTCTGGGAATTAGATTCTCCTCATTTCCTAGGTTTGCTGGTGTTAATGTTTTAGGGCTCTACTTGTCCATTTGGTGAGTTTTACAAACTATTTTTGCAAAGATTGTATTCCTTATGCTGTGTAGTTACTGAAGTCTATGTTTCGTTATCTCAGCAGCAAGCAAGTGACCGGACAGAGGTTTTTCTTGTTTGTTTAAATGCCTCTGGAGTTAAAAGATAATCCTACTCTCCTAATTTGTGCAGAGTAGCTCTGAGTTGTGTTACTTCAATACCAAGCCAGACTACCCAGGACTGTGCCTTCAGGTTAATATTTTGCTTTTGTAGAGCCCGCAATTATCCCAAAGGTGCAAAAGCAAAATATCAAGATTCCAAAAACAGAGCTGATTCTGTCAGTGTTTGCCAGGTGATGGTAGTTTGAATCAGCGGACCTAGTATTCAGACACCTTACTCTGCCATTCTCAAGACATCACTATCCATCTGATTATCTCAAGGTCTAAGGCTTACCACTTATCTCTCTCTCTCTCTCTCTGAAGCATGAGACCCTGCTTGTGGGAGACAGTGTACATAAAAAACTAGATAAAATAATTTGAGATAATGGCTAATTCATAGATCAGCAGTAGCATTTCCACATAGTAGGATAAGCTAAAGTATGACCTAGGAATACTAGTCACACATGCACAGAGCAATTTCTTTGCATTACTCTAGTAAGTTTCATTTGTCAATTGTAGAGATGCCTGGAAATGTGTTTTTGAGAACTGGAATATCATTATTATGCTTTAATTTCTATTTTGTAGAAATCTTGATATCCATTATGTTTTTGAGAGTCACAAAATGGTTAGAAATAAGTAAATATATATATATATATATATTATGTGTCTATATATATAGGAAATGTTGATACCCATTATATTTTTGAGGGTTAGAGAGAAGTACATATATATACCACCACATTTGGAAATAACTTCCATATATATATATATATTTACTAAGGCACCTGGTTTCTAGATCTATTTTAGTAAAATAAATAAGTTGAAAGAAGGCATAAGAACTGAAGGATCGCTTATAAGGCAAATTAGAAGCAAATACCAAGGTCAATTTCATCCTTCTGTAGTAATATACATGATTTGCACTAAATAGACCTATATAGGATTACATATCTACCTCACCATAGGTATAGAAAAAGACTCCAGAAAATGAAAGTTGTTATGTATATTCACCCTCAAAACGTTGAGGCAATGTGTATCCCCAAAGTAAGAGAGTACTGGCTGCTTTCATCTCTCCATTAGAAACGTCTGACTCTTGTCCAAGTGTGAATAGTTCATTCAAATAATATAAATTTGTTTTTAATTTTAAAAATGTGGCATATGTACAAAATAATTTGTATACCGTGTACATTTAAACAAATACCTGTGGCATAGCTTGAAGAAAACAATAAAATTTATATTTACTTTTAAAACAAGGATATTTAAGTCTTAAAAATTATATCTTTATAGCCTCTAAACAAAACTTAGTATTTTCTTCAATTATAAATTTAAGACTAAAAATATAAATGACACCAATAGAAACGAAAAATGTTTTTATGGTCAATTGATGTTTTTCCAGATATCTAAAAACCTCATTTATATTCATGACTTCTACACCATTGCAGTAGTTATATTATAGTCTGGGCTAGAATGCGTGTCGTCAGAGTCATCTGGCCTCTTCTTACGCACACAGGCACTGCAAAGCCATTAGCCACCATTCAGGGAAAGCTG
>NW_022299921.1:0-1708 GCF_002776525.5 Piliocolobus tephrosceles
CCTCCCCTCCACCGACAACCCACTTCCCATTGGCGGGGCTCCCCAGGACAAGTCGCACCTCGACTGCAGGATTTCAGGCTTTCTCGTGGGGGGCAGGATTACTAGTGTAATTAGGCTGAATAAAACCAGGGATGCGTGATGAGGATTTATCCTGTATCCAACCCAAGCTCGCGGCCGGGTTTTCCTTCTCTTAGTTACTGGTCGATGTTTGTGTTTCGCCATCGCACGCAGTGCCTTGAAACTAAACAGGTAGTTATACTTGGGAGGGTCATATAACTATGTCAACATGAAGTGGTTGTTAATGCGAAATAAGAAGAAACTCTTCTGATATGTATAGGCCCCTATAAAGGGAGAAAAAGGAAATCACACTCCCTAGAACCCGAAAGCTCCCAGCCGAACCGGACCCTCGGGGAGTTTTAGAAATCCTTTCGGCACAGGAATTTCACGAAGGGGTTTCCGGAAGACTTTGTTGAGGAAGGTTTTGGTATCGGACTCCACGACCTCAGGGCGCCCTGCAAATTCCCCCCGGCCCAATGGCTAGCCCCAGAACGCAAACCTCAAGGCGGGCGCTCCAGACCAAGCTGACTAGCCTCTGCCCACCTCCAGCTCACAACCCCGAGGCTCCCACCCCGTCCCCAACCGGGTCGGCACCGTGGCGTCCGGCACATGCCGAGTCTACCGTCTCCGGGCCAGGCTGCGAGATCCAAAGGCTGGGGCCTGCCGCGGCCGGATTGTCCCTGGGGAGCCGAAACCGCCCAGCGGGGAAACCCCTCCTCTCGCCCTTCCCCGAAAAGCTTGGCCGCGGTCTAAGCTCCGAGCAAGCGGGCATCCGCTGACAGCCCGGCCTCACGTAAGGCCCACACGCGTCCCATTAGTCAGCCCGAGTTCCCCTCGGGCGAGCCGCCTGGCGCGGCCCCAAGGCCGGGCTCAGGCGGGGAGGGGGTGCCGGGCCGCAGCGAGCTGGGGGCGGGGGTGCGGGCCTCGCGGGGCCCGGCCAGGCTCGGTTCCGCGTTCCTGGGACCGCGGGTAAGCTGAGCCGGCAGGGCAGGCCGCTCCCTGGCTGGCGCCGGGGCGCCGAGCTGCGCTTCACGTGCCCGCCATATCAGCGGCGGCGGCGAGGAGGGGGGGCTGGGAGGCGCGCGGCCGTTCCCGCGGGGTCTCCGGCCCCCGCCTCCCCGCCCCTCCCCATGGGGGCTGGGCCGGGACCACCCCGCGGCCCCCATCCCAGAGCAAGCCGAAAGCGGCGCTGCCAGACGCAGAGAGGCTCCTAGGGCGCTGCTCCGAGAGCCGCGCGGCGGCGGCAGCCAGGGGAGGGTGCTCCTCGCAACCGCCCCGCCGCCGCCGCAGTCACGGGGACCGGAAGCCCTCGCGCCGCCCCGAGCGGCCTCCGCTGGCCCCAGGGCTGTTCCAGACGAGGGCTGGCCGCGCGTCACCCTTGATCCCTCCTGGTCCCAGGCGACCGCCCGGGCCCTGCGGTATCCTGGTGTAAGCCGGGAGGACCCTTCCTGCGGTCCGATGAGATGTCCCTGTCCCTCTGCTACCACCATAGCACACCCTCCCGCACCGCTCGCAGCTCCGCAGCTGGGACGGGAGGGGCGCGGAGCCGCCACTCCGGCCGGGCAGGAACACCTGCTCCCAGGCCCTGCAGCTGGGCGCGTGGTGCTGTGAGAGGCTGCCTACTGTTGTGTGCAGAGATCGCGGATGAGAA
>NW_022299922.1:0-1840 GCF_002776525.5 Piliocolobus tephrosceles
TGCCACCTCTCCTGTTCCAATAGCTTCTCCACCTGCTCCAACAGCCTCTCCTGCTCTGGCAGCCTCTCCTCCTCCCGCAGCCTCTCATCCTGCTCCCGCAGCCTCTCATCGTGCTCCCGCAGCCTCTCCTCTTCCAGCAGCTTCTCTACCTGGTTCAGCAGCCTCTCATGCTCTAGCAGCTTCTCCTCCTCCTCCTCCCGTCTCTCCCGTTCCAACAACTTCTTCACCTCCTCCAGCAGTCTCTCCTGCTCTGGCAGCCACTCCTGCTCCCATAGCCTCTCCTCCTGCTCATGTATCCTCTCCTCCTGCTCATGTATCCTCTCCTCCTGCTCACGTATCCTCTCCTCCTGCCCAGATAGCCTCTCCTCCTGCTCATGTAGCTTCTCCTCCTGCTCACGTATCCTCTCCTCCTGCTCACGTAGCCTCTCCTTCTGCTCACGTAGCCTCTCCTCCTACTCACGCAGCCTCTCCTCCTGTCTCCTGTTCAGGAGATTCAACATCTGATTGTTTTCCACCTCAGCCTGGAGCTGTCTTCCCAGACTCTCCAGCTCCTTCCTTAGGTGTTTGGTCTCATCTTGTAGCTGCTCCACCTCCGAGGGCCCTGCTGGTGGATCTGGGGCCCGGGGCTCAGCTGAGAAAGGAAGCAGACCATAAGGGCCTCTGGATTCTAAAAAAAAAAAAAAAAAAAAAAAAAAAAAAATCCTCCCATTGGTGCAGAGCTCCTCCTCTCAGGCTTCCCAAACTTGGCCTCACTGCTAATGATTCCTCGCACCCAGATGGTAGCCAATCCTCCAAGCCACTTTCAGATGGAGAGCACTGTGGGTGGCTGACAATGGGCACTCCCCCCTCTTTGCTGATGGGGACACCAAGACTCAAGCAGATGACAAGGCTTGCAGTCTCCTGGCACAGACCTCTCTCCCTCTGCCTCAAAGCCCTTCCATCCACCCACCTCCCTGGGGTATTCTAAGCCACCCCCACAGCCCTCTGATGCCAGTCCTGCTCCCAGGTCACGCCAGCCCCATCTTACCCCTCTGCTTTTTGAGTTTGAACAAGCTCCTCCCAAGCTTCTGTACCCGATGTATCTCATGATTCTTCTCCTCCTTCAATGTGTGAGCCTGCCCAAAGCACAGGGTGAAAGGGCCCTGGTGACAGGGGCTGGTGAACCTCTAGAGACAGAGTATGAGAAAGGTCCCCCCGTTCTGCCAGCTTGTGATTTAGAAAGATGCTTCATTCAACAAACATCCACTGAGCACCTACAGGCCAGGTATGGTTCTTCAGAGCAGAGATATAAGACAGAAAAGGACAGACAGGAGGGCTTGGCCCTGAGGTTTCCATTCTAGGGGCCTTTAAATCTTGGACTCTCAGAGCTAACAGAGACCTTTGATATTCTCTACCTCCTCCAGAAACAGGAGCCCAAGGAGGAGAGAAGGCTTGTCCAGACTCAAAAAGCAAATTAGGGACTGAGTCAGGGCAGAAATACGGGACCCTGACAAACAGGGTAGTGCTTCCCTGAGAGGCAAGAACCCCAGGGCGTGTGTGGCAAGGACTCGAACAGGGGTGTCTGGAGAAGAGACAGTCAGCAAAGAGGGCAGTGAAGAAGAGCCATGCTGCACGTTCTGTGCTCTGGGGTCCATCCAGGTGAGGCCTGCGTGCCCCAGCTCCCCATTTTCCCTTGGCACCAAGGGCCCCTAGCCCCTTTCCTCAGGGCCCCAAGGGGAAATGAGTCCAGGATTGGCAGCGTGGAATCAGAGGACCCCACTGGACTCTTCCAAGTGAATGGATGTTTTCACTGAGTTGACTGATTATTGCGGAGCTTTGAGTCCGGGGCTCCTGCTCGTTC
>NW_022299923.1:0-1650 GCF_002776525.5 Piliocolobus tephrosceles
AAAAGAAATTGTGAATGATACACATTGTTGAGACTGTGTGTTCTGTTATATTTCTCTGGCGGGTGTTTAAAATTTTTTTTAATTTTGTTTTCGTTTGTTATTTTAGCAGGCAGAAAACTGTGTCCTGAGGTGAACGGCGGAAACTTCTGTTCAGGTTGTTTAACCTTAACTGGGCTCCTTGGAGTTAGCCTGCAGATGTATAGTTCAAGGGTCATCTAGAGATTTGGGTAGAATTTCGATGCAGAATTTTGGGCTCTCTTCTCTGGTTTTTCTTTTGAGAATTTCCTTTCTCCCTATCCAGCCCTTGCAATCTCTGCTTCTGAGGTTATGATATGGGTAGTGTGGTCTGCTGGTCTTGAGTTAGTAAATTCTGGCTTCAGCAAGATGGAAGGCACCCTGACAGGAAGAAGCTCTCTTGGTAAGGACACTAGTGCAGGGATGGCTCCAGCGAGTAGAACAGTATATGCTTGTAGCAGATAAGACTGGAGCCAAGCTGATTAAAAATCAACCCCAAAGAACACACAACTAAGAAATACATGCAAAGATGCTTATCTTGACTAATACTCAAGGAAGTACAAATTAGAACCACAGTGAAATATCTTAGCCTATCAGATTGGCAAAGATGAAAAAGACTGATAATGTTTACTGTTGGTGAGGGTTACAGGCATTCTTTCATTGTTGGTGAGAGTAAAAGTCTGTGCAACACTTTTTATGTAGGGCCACTTCTCAGCATCTATCAATATTTTAAAATGCTAACCCTGAGACCCCACAATTCCACCCCTAGCAATTTATCCTACAGTAGGACTCACTCTGTTGGTTGAAGATCCATGCCCAGAATTGTTCACTAAATTCATTTAAAATCGCATATATACTTGAGCCCAGGAGTCTGAGGCTGCAGTGAGCTATGATCATGTCACTGCACTCCAGCCCAGCCTGGGTGACAGAGCAAGACTCTGTGTCTAAAGAAATGAAAATAAAAATAAATAAAATAGCATATACAGGCAACAATCCAAATGTTAATTGCAGAAATTATTATTATTACTGTTTTAATTTTAGAGACAGGGTGTCACTCTGTTTCCCAGACTAATCTTGACCTCCTGGGATCCTCAAGGGATCCTCTGGCCTCTGCTTCCTAAAGTTCTGGGATTATAGGTGTGAAGCACTGGGCCTAGACATTGCAGGGATTATTAAACCATGGTGTATACTACCATCAAAGGTATGAGGTAGGTTTTATGTGCCGACCTAGAAAGACGGTGCAAAAACATAGGGGAACAAGAAGGCTGCAAAGTGGCAACACAACAGGAGTCTTTAAGAAATAAGCATTTGTTTCAGCTTAAGAAGTGTCTGGTTGGGCGTCGTGGCTCGCACCTGTAATCCCAGCACTTAGGGAGGCTGAGGTGGGTGGATCACTTGAGGTTAGGCGTTCGAGACCAGCCTAGTCAACATGGTGAAACCCCATCTCTACTAAAAATACAAAAAAATTAGCTGGACTTGGTGTCAGGTGGCTGTAATCCCAGCTACTCAGGAGCTGAGGCAGGAGAATCATTTGAACCCGGGAGGCCAAGGTTGCAGTGAGCCGAGATCACACCACTGCACTCCAGCCTGGGCGACAGAGTGAGAATTGGTCAAAAAAAAAAAAAAAAGCTGGGT
>NW_022299925.1:0-2365 GCF_002776525.5 Piliocolobus tephrosceles
GTAGTAATGGAAATCCCAGCCAGAGAAATCAGGCAATAGGAAGATATACAAGGCATCCAAATAGAAAGAGATTAAGTCAAACTATCTCTGTATATAGATTATATCATTCTGTACCTAGAAAACACCATAGTCACTGCCTAAAACCTCCTAAATCTGATAAACAACTTCAGCAAAGTATAAGGATACAAAATCATTGTATAAAAATCGGTAGCATTTATATATGCCAATAACATCCAAGATGAGAGCCAAATCCAGAATGCAATCTCATTCACAATAGCCACAGAAAGAATAAATTACCTAGGAATCTAGCTAACCAGGGAGGTGAACGATCTCTACAATGAAAATTACCAAACACTGAAATAAATCAGAGATGACACAAACAAATGGGAAAATATTACATACTCGTGGATAGGAAGAATCCGTTTTTTGGAAATGGCCATACTGCCGAAAGCAATTTAGAGATTGAATGCTATCCTGTCAAACTACCAATGGCATTTTTCACAGAACTAAAAAACAAAACGAAACCCTACTTTAAAATGTGTATGAAGCCTAAAAAGAGCCTGAATATACAAGGCAACCCTAAGCCAAACGAACAAAGCTAGAGGCACCACACTACCTGAATTCAAACTATACTACAGAGCTACAGTAACCAAAACATCATGGTAGTGGTACACACGTAGACACACAGATTAACAGAACAGTTTAGAGAACCCAGAAATAAAGTCATACACCTACAACTATCTGTCCTTTGACAAAGTTGACAAATAAAGCAATTGGGAAATAACTCCCTAATCAATAAATGGTGCAGGGATTACTGGTTAGCCATATGCAGAAGTTGAAACTGGATCCCTTCTGAAGCAACCTTGTTGTCTGGGATGATATCCGAGGTTCATTTTCTTATGACAAAGAAATCAAGGACATGGACACACAAGAAGTGAGCTTAAGAGCAGAGGTTTAACAGGTTCTTTAAGGATTAAAATGTAAAAGATTAATAAGTGAATGGTGCCCATGAGAAATGAGAATACTTTGAGCCAGGAGAATCAAGATTATCATTCATATTTATTTTATATTATATATGAGAATACTGGCGAGAGAATACTGGACAAAATAAGTTTTCAAAGTTACACAGCAAATGAGCGATGAATTACAATGAATTTTAGGCTGGGCACAGTGACTCACGCCTGTAATCCTAGCATTTTGGGAGGCTGAGATGGGCAGATCACATGAGGTCAGGAGTTCGAGACCAGCCTGGCCAATATGCTGAAACCCCATCTCTACTAAAAATATAAAAAAATAGCCAGATGTGGTGGTGGGCACCTGTAATCCCAGCTACTCGGGAGGCTGAGGCAGGAGAATCACTTGAACCCCAGAGACGGAGGTTGCAGTGAGCCGACATTGCACCAGTGCACTCCAGCCTGGGCAACAAGAGCAAAACTCTGCCTCAAAAAACATTAATTTCAGGCTTTATAATATTGTAAAATGGAATTAAAATTAAAGACTAAAACATTTTTATAAAAAGGACAATTTTTTAAAAAAATAAGTAAAACTTTTCTTATGTACTTTTACCCAAGTTGAAATATAGCCACGTGAAAAAGAGATTTGCCAAATGATAATCTGGGACTTTAGCTTGAACATCCATTCTTGGATACATCATAATGTGAGCTTCCTAGAGGAAGACAATATGTCTGCTTTGCTCAACTTTGCATCTCTAGGATTTACCACAATGTTTGGCACATGATATACAAAGACTAAATCAATATTTTTAAAGAAAATAATGAAAATAGTTTGTAAAATTTCAACTTTCTCAAATATTTTAAAGGCAATATAATTTGCGTGTCTGGTGTATCGCTCAAATCATCAATCAGGTTGTATTCTATATATCTTCTTTCCTACTCTATTTCCAGGAAGTCCACTAGTCCTAGAAAAGCATGAAGCAGAGCCATTCTCATTGGTTCACAGACCTGCAGCCTTATATGGATCTGCTCCAGCTGACCAGAGGCTTATTAGCATGATATTTCTATACTCTTGTATGTTACTGACTTTTTCAGTGCTTTATTATACGACAATAGCTGAACAATAGAAGCTTTTTTTCTCTTATTATTGTTAGTTTTAATTTTTGTTTCCATTTTTTGGTTATTTTTGTTGGCTTGTTAAGTTTTGGGTTTACAAAAATGAATAAAACAAACTACCTAAAATATTCAATGTTCATATAAAGCATAAATTAATAGCATCATTCCACATATCACCCAAGGGGTAGAAACAATTCCTAAAGCAAGACAGAAAACAGCTCATGAGAAATGTTCCCCATGTTACAGTTGAACTTTCGTTTAAACATTTAAAATGGTTTAAAGTACATTATAGAATT
>NW_022299926.1:0-14969 GCF_002776525.5 Piliocolobus tephrosceles
GAACACTGTTTTCCTGGAATCTGTAAAGTGATATTTGGGAGCCAATTAGGGACCACTGTGAATAAGGAAGTATCCTCATATTACAGCTAGAGAATAGCTTTCTGAGAAATTGCTTTCTGATGTGTGACTTCATCACACAGAGTTCCACCCTCCCCTTCTTGGAACAGTTTGCTAACACTGTTGTCTTGGATTCTGCAATGTGATATTTGGGAGCTCATTGAGGGGTATGGTGAGAAAGGACATATCCTCAGACCATATCTGGAAAGAAGCCTTCTGAGAAACTGCATTTCGATGTGTGTATGCAACTCAAAGAGTTACGTGTTTCTCTTCTGTCAGCAGTTTGCTAACACAGTTTTCTGGAAATCTGCACTGTGATATTTCTCAGCGCAATGAAGCTTATGGTGAAAAACAAATCTCCTCAGATGAAAACTAGAAAGAAGCTTCCTTAGAAACTTCTTCTTGATGTGTGAATTCGTCT
Organism: Piliocolobus tephrosceles; assembly: GCF_002776525.5. NCBI lineage: Eukaryota > Metazoa > Chordata > Mammalia > Primates > Cercopithecidae > Piliocolobus > Piliocolobus tephrosceles. The sequence goes on from NW_022299926.1 coordinate 479, forward strand.
CACTGAGTTACATTTATATTTCTTGGAGCAGGCCATTAACACTGACTTTGAAGAAACCAAGAAAGGTGACTTTGGATCGCATGGAGGCCTGCGCGGGTAAAGGAAGTATCATCAGTTAAAAACGAGAGAGAAGCTTTCTGAGAAATTCCTTTGTGATCAATGAATTCATCTCAGAGTGTTTTTAATTATTCGTCAGGAAGCAGTTTGTTAACACTCTTTTCGTGGAATCTGTGAAGTGATATTTGGGAGCCAATTCGGGCCCACTGTGAAAAAGGAAGGATCCTCAACAACAACTAAAGAATAGCTTTCTGAGAGATTGCTTTCATATGTGTCTTCATCACACAGAGTTCCACACTTCCCTTCTTGGAACAGTTTGCTAACACTGTTGCCGTAGATCTGCAATGTGATATTTGGGAGCTCATTGAGGGCTGTGGTGAGAAAGGATATAGCCTCAGACAGAAACTGGAAAGAAGCCTTCTGAGAAACTGCATTGCAATGTGTGAATGCCACTCGCAGAGTTACACGTTTCTCTTCAGTCAAAAGTTTGCTGACACAGTTTTCTGGAAATCTGCAATGGGATATTTCTCCGCGCAGTGAAGCTTAGGGTGACAATGGAAATCTCCTCAGACGTAAACTAGAAAGAAGCTTCCTTAGAAACTTCTTGTTGAGTGTGAATTCATCTCACAGAGTTACACTTATATTTCATGGAGCAGGCCAATAACACTGTCTTTGAAGAAACTATGAAAGGTTACTTTGGATCTCAGGGAGACCTGCGATGGCAAAGGAAATATCATCAGTGAAAAATGAGAGAAATGCTTTCTGAGAAATTTCTATTTGAAATGTGAATTCATCTCAGAGAGTTACAACTTATTCCTCAGGAAGCAGTTTTCTAACACTCTTTCCTTGGAATCTGTAAAGTGATATTTGGGAGCCAATTCGGGCCCACTGGGAAAAAGGAAGTATCCTCACATAACAACTAGAGAATAGCTTTCTGAGAGATTGCTTTCTGATGTGTGACTTCATCACACAGAGTTCCACCCTTCCCTTCTTGGAATAGTTTGCTAACATTGTGGCTGTGGATTCTGCAATGTGATATTTGGATATCATTGAGGGCTACAGTGAGAAAGGATATATTCTCAGACAGAAACTGGAAATAACCCTTCTGTGAAACTGCATTGCGATGTGTGAATTCAACTCACAGAGTTACACGTTTCTCTTCAGTCATCAGTTTGCTAACACAGCTTTCTGGGAATCTGCAATGGGATATTTCTCAACGCAATGAAGCTTATGTTGAAAATGGAAAACTCCTCAGATGAAAACTAAAAAGAAGCTACCTTAGAAATTTATTGTTGATGTGTGAATTCATCTCACAGAGTTACACTTATATTTCATGTAGCAGGCCATTAACACTCTCTTTGAAGAAACTAAGAAAGGTTACTTTGGATTGCATGGAGGCCTGCGCAGGTAAAGGAAATATCATCAGTGAAAAACAAGAGAGTAGATTTCTCAGAAATTTCTTTGTGATCTGTGAATTCATCTCACAGAGCTACAACTTATTCCTCAGGAAGCAGATTGCTAACACTCTTTTTGTGGAATCTGTAAAGTGATATTTGGGAGCCAATTCGGGCACAGTGTCAAAAAGGATGTATCATCACATAACAACTAGAGAATAGCTATCTGAGAGATTGCTTTCTGATATCTGACTTCATCACAGAGTTCCACCCTTCCCTTCTTGGAACAGTTTGCTAAAACTGTTGCCGGGGATTCTGCAATGTGATATTTGGGAGCTCATTGAGGGCTATGGTGAGAAGGGTTATATCCTCAGGCAGGAATTGGAAGGAAGCCTTCTGAGAAACAGCATTGCGAAATGGGAATGCAACTCACAGAGTTACATGTTTCTCTTCAGTCATCAGTTTCCTAACACAGTGTTCTGCGCAATGGAGCTTATGGTGAAAAAGGAAATCTCCTCAGATGAAAACTAGAAAGAAGCTTCCTTAGAAACTTCTTGTTGATGTGTAAATTCATCTCACAGAGTTACACTTATATTTCATGGAGCAGGATATTAACACTGTAATTGAAGAAAATAAGAAAGGTTACTTTGGATCGCACGGAGGCCTGCGTTGGCAAAGGAAATATCATCAGTGAAAAAGGAGAGAGAAGCTTTCTGAGAAATTTCTTTGTTATCTGTGTTTTCATCTCACAGAGTAACAACTTATTCCTCAGGAAGCAGTTTACTAACACTCTTTTCCTGGAATCTGTAAAGTGATATTTGGGAGCCAATTCGGGCCCACTGTGAAAAAGGAAGTATCCTCCCATAACAACTAGAGAATAGCTTTCTTAAAGATTGCTTTCTGATGTGTGACTTCATCATACAGAGTTCCACCCTTCCCTTCTTGGAACAGTTTGCTAAGACTGTTGCCATGGATTCTGCAATGTGATATTTGGGAGCTCAGTGACGGCTATGGTGAGAAAGTATATATCCTCAGACAGAAACTGGAAAGAAGCCTTCTGAGAAACTGCATTGCGATGTGTGAATGCACCTCACAGAGTTACTCGTTTCTCTTCAGGCATAAGTTTGCTAACACAGCTTTCTGGAAATCTGCAATGGGATATTTATCAGCGCAAAAAGCTTGTGGTAACAAAGGAAATCTCCTCGGATGAAAACTAGAAAGAAGCTTCCTTAGAAACTTCGTGTTGATGTGTGAATTCATCTCACAGAGTTACACTTATATTTCATGGAGCAGGCCATTAACACTGTCTTTGAAAAAACTAAGAAAGGTTACTTTGTATCGCATGGAGGCCTGCACTCGCAAAGGAAATATCATGAGTGAAAAACGAGAAAGACGCTTTCTGCGAAATTTCTTTGTGATCTGTGAATTCATCTCACAGATTTACAACTTATTTCTCAGGATGCAGTTTGCTAACACTCTTTTCTTGGAATCTGTAAAGTGATAATTGGAAGCTCATTGAGGTCTAAGGTGAGAAGGAATATATCCTCAGGCAGAAACTGGAAAGAAGCCTTCGGAGAAACTGCATTGCAATGTGTGAATGCAAATCAGAGAGTTACAGGTTTCTCTTCAGTCATCCGTTTGCTAAGGCAGTTTTCTGGAAATCAGCAATCGGATATTTCTCAGCGCAATGAAGCTTGTGCTGACAAAGGAAATCTCCTCAGATGAAAACTAGAAAGAAGCTTCCTTAGAAACTTCTTGTTGATGTGTGAATTCATTTCACAGAGTTACACTTATATTTCATGGAGCAGCCCATTAACACTGTCTTTGAATAAACTAAGAAAGATTACTTTGGATCGCATGGAGACCTGCGTTGATAAAGGAAATATCATCAGTTAGAAACGAGAGACAAGCTTTCTGAGAAATTTCTTTGTGATCTGTGAATTCATCTCATAGAATTACAACTTATTCCACAGGAAGAAGTTTGCTAGCACACTATTCGTGGAATATGTAAAGTGATATTTGGGATCCAATTCGGGCCCACTTTGAAAAACAAAATATCCTCACATAACAACTAGCGAATAGCTTTCTCAGAGATTGCCTTCTGCCATGTGACTTCATCACACAGAGTTGCACCGTTCCCTTCTTATAACAGTTTGCTAACCCTGTTCCCGTGGATTCTACAATGTGATATTTGGGAGATCATTATCCTCAGACAGAAACTGGAAAGAAGCCTTCTGTTAAACTGCATTGCGATGTGTGAATGCAAGTCACAGAGTTACATTTTTCCCTTCAGTCATCAGTTTGCTAACACAGATTTCTAGAAATCTGCAATGGGATATTTCTCACCGCAATGAAGCTAATGGTGACAAAGGAAATCTCCTCAGATGAAAACTAGAAAGAAGCTTCCCTAGAACCTTCTTGTTGATGTGTGAACTCATCTCACAGAGTTACACTTTTATTTCATGGAGCAGGCCATTAACACTGTGTTTGAAGAAACTAGGAAAGGTTACTTTGGATCGCATGGAGGCCTATGCTGGCAAAGGAAATATCATCAGTTAAAAACGAGAGAGAATCTTTGTGAGAAATTTCTTTGTGGTCTGTGATTTCATCTCACAGAGTTACAACTTATTTCTCAGGAAGCAGTTTGCTAACTCTCTTTTCGTGGAATCTGTAAAGTGATAATTGGGAGCTAATTCGGGGCCCCTGTGAAAAAGGAAATATCCTCACATAACAACTAGAGAATAGCTTTCTGAGAGATTGCTTTCTCATGTGTGACTTCATCCCACAGAGTTCCACGCTTTCCTTCGTGGAACAGTTTCCTCACACTGTTGTCATGAATACTACAATGGGATATTTGGGAGCTCATTGAGGGCTATGGCGAGAAAGGATATATCCTAAGAATCTGGAAAGAAGCCTTGTGAGAAACTCCATTGCGATGTGTGAATTCAAGTCACAGAGTTACCCGTTTCTCGTCAGTGATCTGTTTGCTAACACAGTTTTCTGGATATCTGCAATGAGATATTAGTCAGTGTTATGAAGCTTATTGTGACAAAGGAAATCTCCTCAGATGAAAGCTAGAAAGAAGCTTCCTTAGAAAGTTCTTGTTGATGTGTGAATTCATCTCACAGTGTTACACTTATATTTCATGGAGCATACCATTAACACACTCTTTGCAGAACCTAAGAAAAGTAACTTTGGATCGCATGTAGGCCTGTGCTGGCAAAGGAAATATCATCAGTGAAAAACGAGACAGAAGCTTTCTGAGAAATTTCTTTATGATCTGTGAATTCATCTCACAGATTTACAACATATTTCTCAGGATGCTGTTTGCTAACACTCTTTTCGTGGAATCTGTATAGTGATATTTGGTAGCTCGTTGAGGGCTAAGGTGAGAAAGAATATATCCTCAGGCAGAAACTGGACAGAAGCCTTCGTAGAAACTGCATTGCGATGTGTGAATGCAACTCACAGAGTTACACGTTTCTCTTCAGTCATCAGTGTGGTACCACAGTTTTCTGGAAATATGCAATGTGGTATTTCTCAGTGCAATGAAGCTTATGGTGAAAAAGGAAATCTCCTCAGATGAAAACTAGAAAGAAGCCTCCTTAGAAACTTCTGGTTGATGTGTGAATTCATCTCACACTGTTACACTTATATTTCATGGAGCAGACCATTAACACAGTCTTTGAAGAACCTAAGAATGGTAACTTTGGATCGCATGGAGGCCAGCGCTGGCAAAGGAAATATCATCAGTGAAAAACGAGACAGAAGCTTTCTGAGAAATTTCTTTATGATCTGTGAATTCATCTCACAGATTTACAACTCATTCCACAGGAAGCAGTTTGCTAACACTCTTTTCGTGGAATCTGTAAAGTGATATTTGGGAGCCAATTCGGGCCCACTGTGAAAAGGAAGTATCCTCACATAACAACTAGAGAATAGCTAGCTGAGAGATTGCTTTCTGATGTGGGTCTTCATCACACAGAGTTCCACACTTCCCTTCTTGGAACAGTTTGCTAACACTTTTGCCGTGGATTCTGCAATGTGATATTTGGGAGCTCATAGAGGGCTATGGTGAGAAAGGATATATCCTCAGACAGAAACTGGAAAGAAGCCTTCTGAGAAACTGCATTGCGATGTGTGAATGCAACTCAAAGAGTTACACGTTTCTCTTCAGTCATCAATTTGCTAACACAGTTTTCTGGAAATCAGCAATCGGATATTTCTCAGTGCAATGAAGCTTGTGGTGACAAAGGAAATCTCCTCAGATGAAAACTAGAAAGAAGCTTCCTTAGAAATTTCTTGTTGATGTGTGAATTCAACTCACAGAGTTACACTTATATTTCATGGAGTATGCCATTAACACTGTCTTTGAAGAAACTAAGAAAGGTTACTTTGGATCACATGGAGGCCTGCGCTGGTAAAGTAAATATCATCAGTTAAAAAGGAGAGAGAAGCTTTCTGAAAAATTTCTTTGTGATCTGTGAATTCATCTCACACAGTAACAACTTAATCCTCAGGAAGCAGTTTTCTAACACTCTTTTCGTGGAATCTGTAAAGTGATATTTGGGAGCCAATTCGGGCCCACTGTGAAAAAGGAAGTATCCTCATATAACAACTAGAGAATAGCTTTCTGAGAGATTTCTTTATGATATATGAATTAAAAAGACAGAGTTCCACCCTTCCCTTCCTTGACCAGTTTGCTAACACTATTCCCTTGGATTCTGCAATGTGATATTTGGGAGCTCATTGAGGGCTATAATGAGAAGGGATATATCCTCAGGCAGAAACTGGAAAGAGGCCTTCTGAGAAACTGCATTGCGATGTTTGAATGCAACTCGCAGAGTTCCACGTTTCTCTTCAGTCATGAGTTTGCTAACACAGTTTTCTGGAAATCTGCAATGGGATATTTCTCACCGCAAGGAAGCTGATGGTTGCAAAGGAAATCTCCTCAGAGGAAAACTATAAAGAAGCTTCCTTAGAAACTTTTTGTTGATGTGTGTATTCATCTCACAGAGTTACACTTATATTTCATGGAGCAGGCCATTAACACTGTCTTTGAAGAAACTAAGAAAGGTTACTTTGGATCACATGGAGGCCTGCCCTAGTAAAGAAATATCATCAGTTAAAAACGAGAGAGAAGCTTTCTGAGAAATTTCTTTTTTTTTTTTTTTTGAAAGGAGAATATTTATTTATTTACTTCCTCTGCAGTTTTCCTGACTGCTACATTTCATGAGAAGGGATGATTTATGAGGGTCAAGGAGCCAGAGGCATGGGGAGGAGCTGGTGTTTTTGTTCGAGTCTCAGAGTACGGGAGCAAGAGCCCACGGGGGGTGCTGGTGCTGCCACTGATGTCTTAGCGTCAGTAGCTCCACGTCCCTCAAACTAGAAAATGACCTCTCCTCCATGGGGTCCCCAAGTACCAGACCTCGAACTTCAACAACATTGCTCCTCCCTGGGTCTGCAGCTCCACCACCCTCAAACTACAACAAGACCTCTCCTTCCTGTGTCGTCAGCTTCCAGAACCTCAAACTTCAATAACAAAGTTCCTGCCTGGGTCTGTAGCTCCACGAAACTCAAACTAGAACATGACCTCTCCTTCCTGGGTCACCAGGTTCCCAAACTTCTTACTACAACAACATTGCTCCTCCCTGGGTCTGCAGCTCCATGACCCTCAAACGAGAAGAAGACTCTCCTCCCTGGGTTGCCAGGTTACAGACCCTCAAACTTCAACAACATTGCTCCTGCCTGGGTCTGCAGCTCCACGACCCTCAAACTATGACACGACCTCTCCTCCTGGGGTCGCCAGCTTCCAGACCCTCTAACTACAACATTGCTCCTGCCTGGGTCTGTAGCTCCACGACACCCAAACTAGAAAATGAACTCTCCTCCCTGCGTCGCCAGCTTCCAGACCCTCTTACTACAACAACGGAGAAATTTCTTTGTGATCTGTGAATTCATGTCACAGAGTTACAACTTATTCATCAGGAAGCAGTTTGCTAACACTCTTTTCTTGGAATCTGTAAAGTGATATTTGGGAGCCAATTCGCGCCCACTGTGAAAAAGGAAGTATCCTCACATAACAAATAGAGAATAGCTTTCTGAGAGATTGCTTTCTGATGTGTGACTTCATCACACAGAGTTCCACGCTTCTCTTCTTGGAACAGTTTGCTAACACTGTTGCCGTGCATTCTGCAATGTGATATTTGGGAACTCATTGAAGGCTATGGAGCGAAAGGATATATACTCAGACAGAAACTGGAAACAAGCATTCCGAGAAACTGCATTGCGATGTGTGAATGCAACTCACAGAGTTACACGTTTCTCTTAAATCATCAGTTGGCTAACACAGTTTTCTGGAAATATGCAATGGGATATTTCTCAGCGCAATGAAACTTGTGGTGACAAAGGAAATCTCCTCAGATGCAAACTAGAAAGAAGCTTCCTTAGAAACTTCTTTTTGATGTGTGAATTCATGTCACAGAGTTACACTTATATTTCATGGAGCAGGCCATTAACACTGTCTTTGAAGAAACTAAGAAAGGTTACTTTGGATCACATGGAGGCCTGCGCTGGCCAAGGAAATATCATCAGTGAAAAACGAGAGAGAAGCTTTCTGAGAAATTTCTTTGTGATCTGTGAATTCATCTCACAGAGTGACAATTTAATCCTCATGAAGCAGTTTCCTAACACTCTTTTCGTGGATTTTGTAAAGTGATATTTGGGAGCCAATTCAGGCCGACTGTGAAAAAGGAAAGATCCTCATTTAACAACTAGAGAATAGCTTTCTGAGAGATTGCATTCTGATATATGACTTCAAAAGACAGAGTTCCAACCTTCCCTTCCTGGACCAGTTTGATAACACTGTTCCCTTGGACTCTGCAATGTGACATTTGGGAGATCATTGAGGCTATAATGAGAAGGGATATATCCTCAGGCAGAAACTGGAAAGAAGCCTTCTGAGAAACTGCATAGCGATGTGTGAATGCAACTCACAGAGTTACATGTTTCTCCTCAGTCATTTGTTTGCTAGCACAGTTTTCTGGAAATCTGCAAAGGGATATTTCTCAGCGCTATGAAACTCATGGTGACAAAGGAAATCTCCTCAGATGAAAACTAGAAAGAAGCTTCCTTAGAAACTTCTTGTTGATGTGTGAAATCATCTCACACAGTTACACTTATATTTCATGGAGCAGGACATTAACACTGTCTTTGAAGAAACTAAGAAAGGTTACTTTGGATCGCATGGAGGCCTGCACTGATAAAGGAAATATCATCAGTTAAAAACGAGAGAGAAGCTTTTTGAGAAATTTCTTTGTGATCTGTGAATTCATCACACAGAGTTACAAATTATTCCTCAGGAAGCAGTTTGCTAACACTCCTTTCCTGGAATCTGTAAAGTGATATTTGGGAGCCAATTCAGGCCCACTGCGAAAAAGGAAGTATCCCCACATAAAAACTAGACAATAGGTTCTGAGAGATTGCTTTCTCATATGTGACTTCATCACACAGCGTTCCACCATTCTCTTCATGGAACAGTTTGGTAACACTGTTGCCGTGGATTCTGCAATGTGACATTTGGGAGCTCATTGAGGGCTATAATGAGAAGGGATATATCCTCAGGCAGAAACTGGAAAGAAGCCTTCTGAGAAACTGCATTGCTATGTGTGAGTGCATCTCACAGAGTTACACTTTTCTCTTCAGCTGTCAGTTTGCTAAGACAGATTGCTTGGAATCTGCATTGGGATTCTTGTTAGTGCAATGAAGCTTACCCTGACAAAGCAAGTGTCCTCAGAGGAAAACTGGAAAGAAACTTTTTAGAAACTTCTCTGTGCTGTGTGAATTCATCTCACAGTGTTACACTTATGTTTCATGGAGCAGGCCACTAACACTGTCTTTGAGGAAACTGAGAAGTTCTACTTTGGATGGCATTGAGGCCTGCGGTGATAAAGGAAATATCATTAGTTAAAAACTCAAAAGAAACTTTCTAATAAACTTCTTTGTGATCTGTGAATTCGTCTCACAGAGTTACATCTTTGTCCTCAGGAAGCAGTTTGCTAACACTCCTTTCGTAGAGTCTGCAAGGTGATATTTGGGAGCCAATTGGGGCCCATGGTGAAAAAAGAAGTTTCATCACATATTAATGAGAAGGAAGAATTCCGAGAGATTCCTTTCTGATATGTGACTTCATCACACAGAGGTCCACAAAATGATTCTTGGCAGAGTTTGCTAAGACTGTTGTCTTGGATTCTGCAAAGTGATATTTGGGAGCTCATTGAGGGCTAGGGTGAAAAAGGATATATCCTGAGATAGAAAGTGGCAAGAAGCATTCTGAGAAACTACATTGCTATGTGTGAGTGCAACTCACAGAGTTACACTTTTCTCTTCAGCTATCAGTTTGCTAAGACAGTTTGCATGGAATCTACAATGGGATTCTTCTTAGCACAATAAAGCTTAAGGTGATAAAGCAAGTGTCCGCAGAGGAAAACTGGAAAAAAGGTTTCTTAGAAACTTCTCTTTGATGTGTGAATTCATCTCACAGAGTTACACTTATGTTTCATGGAACAGGCCACTAACACTGTCTATGAGGAAACTGAGAAGTTCTAGTTTGGATGGCATTGAGGCCTACGCTGATAAAGGAAATATCATCAGTTAAAAACGGGAAAGAAGCTTTCTGAGAAACATCTTTGAGATCTGTGAAGTCGTCTCACAGAGTTACATCTTTGTCATCAGGAAGCAGTTTGCTAACACTCTTTTCCTAGGACCTGAAAGGTGATATTTGGTAGCCAATTGGGGCCTTTGGTGAAAAAGGAAATATCATTACAAAATAACTAGAGGGAAGCTTTCTGAGAGATTGCTTTCTAAGATGTGACTTCATCACACAGAGTTCCACACATTGCTTCTTGGCAGAGTTTGCTAAGGCTGTTGTCTTGGATACTGTGAAGTGATATTTAGGAGCTCATTGAGGGCAATGGTGAGAAAGGATATATCCTCAGACAGAAAGTGGCAAGAAGCATTCTGAGAAACTGTATTGCTATGTGTGAGTGCAACTCACAGAGTTACACTTTTCTCTTCATCTATCAGTTTGCTAAGACACTTTGCTTGGAATCTGCAGTGGGACTCTTCTTAGCGAAATGAAGCTTACGGTGACAAAGCAAGTGTCCGCAGAGGAAAACTGGAAAGAAGCTTTCTTAGAAACTTCCCTGTGATGTATGAATTCATCTGACAATGTTTCACATATGTTTCATGGAGCAGGCCACTAACACTGTCTTTGAGGAAAATGGGAAGTTCTACTTTGGATGGCATTGAGGTCTATGCTGATAAAGGAAATATCATCAGTTAAAAACGGGAAAGAAGCTTTCTGAGAAACTTCTTTGTAATCTGTGAATTCGTCTCAGAGAGTGAAAACTTTGTCTTCAGGAAGCAGTTCGCTAACACTGTTTTCGTAGAATGTGCAGGGTGATATTTGGGAGCCAACTGGGACCCATGGTGAAAAAGGAAATATCATCACATAATAACTAGAGGGAAGCTTTCTGAGAGATTCCTTTCTGATATGTGACTTCATCACACAGAGTTCCACACACAGCTTCTTGGCAGAGTTTGCTAAGGCTGTTGTCTTGGATTCTGCAAAGTGATATTTGGGAACTCACTGAAGGCTATGGTGAAAAAGGATATATCCTCAGACAGAAAGTGGCAAGAAACATTTTGAGAAACTGCATTGCTATGTGTGAGTGCAACTCACAGAGTTACACTTTTCTCTTTAGCTGTCAGTTTGTTGAGACAGTTTGCTGGGAATGTGTAATGAGATTCTTCTTAGCGCAATGAAGCTTACGGTGACAAAGCAAGTGTCCTCAGAGGAAAACTAGAAACAAGCTTTCTTAGCAACTTCTCTGTGATGTGTTAATTCGTCTCACAGTGTTACACTTATGTTTCATGGAGCAGGCCAATAACACTGTCTTTGGGGAAACTGAGAAGTTCTACTTTGGAAGGCTTTGAGGCCTACGCTGATAAAGGAAATCTCATCACTGAAAAACGGGAAAGAAGCTTTCTGAGAAACTTCTTTGTGATCTGAGAACTCGTCTCACAGAGATACATCTTTGTCCTCAGGAAGATGTTTGCTAACACTCTTTTCGTAGGATCTGCAAGGTGATATTTGGGAGCCAATTGGGGCCCATGGTGAAAAAGGAAATATCATCACATAATAACTAGAGGGAAGCTTTCTGAGAGATTGCTTTCTGGTATGTGACTTCATCACACAGAGTTCCACAAATTGCTTCCTGGCAGAGTTTGCTAAGGCTATTGTCTTGGATTCTGAAAAGTGATATTTGGGAGCTCATTGAGGGCTATGGGGTAAAAGGATATATCCTCAGACAGAAAGTGGCAAGAAGCATTCTGAGAAACTACATTGCTATGTGTGAGTGCAACTCACAGAGTTACACTTTTCTCTACAGCTATCAGTTTGCTAAGACAGTTTGCTTGGAATCTGCAATGGGATTCTTCTTAGCACAATGAAGCTTATGGTGACGAAGCAAGTGTCCTCAGAGGAAAACTGGAAAGAAGCTTTCTTAGAAACTTCTCTGTAAGATGTGAATTCGTCTCACAGAGTTACACATATGTTTCATGGAACAGGCCACTAACACTGTCTTTGAGGAAACTGAGAAGTTCTACTTTGGAGGGTGTTGAGGAATACGCTGATAAAGGAAATATCATCAGTTATAAACGGGAAGGAAGCTTTATGACAAACTTCTTTGTGATCTGTGAATTCATCTCACAGAGTTACATCTTTGTCCTCAGGAAGCAGTTTGCTTACACTCTTTTCCTAGAATCTGCAAGGTGATATTTGGGAGCCAATTGGGGCCCATGGTGAAAAAGGAAATATTATCACATAATAACTAGAGGGAAGCTTTCTGAGAGATTGCTTTCTGAGATTTGACTTCATCACACAGAGTTCCACACATTGCTTCTTGGCAGAGTTTGCTAAGACTGTTGTCTTGGATTCTGCGAAGTGATATTTGGGAACTCACTGAGGGTACGGTGAAAAAGGATATATCCTCAGACAGAAAGTGGCAAGAAGCATTCTGAGAAACTGCATTGCTATGTGTGAGTGCAACTCACAGAGTTACACTTTTCTCTTCAGCTATCAGTTTGCTAAGAGAGTTTGCTTGGAATCTGCAGTGGGATTCTTCTTAGCGCAATGAAGCTTATGGTGACAAAGCAATTGTCCGCAGAGGAAAACTGGAAAGAATCTTTCTTGGAAACTTCTCAGTGATGTGTTAATTCGTCTCACAGAGTTACACTTATGTTTCATGGAGCTGGCCACTAACATTGTCTTTGAGGAAACTGAGAAGTTCTATTTTGGATGGCATTGAGGCCTATGCTGATAAAGAAAATATCATCAGTTAAAAACGGGAAAGAAACTTTCTGAGAATCTTCTTTGTGATCTGTGAATTCTTCTCACAGAGTTACATCTTTGTCCTCTTTGTACTCAGGAAGCAGTTTGCTAACACTCTTTTCGTAGAATCTGCACGGTGATATTTGGGAGCCAATTGGGGCCCATGGTGAAAAAGGAAATATCACCACATAATAACTAGTGGGAAGCTTTCTGAGAGATTGCATTCTGATATGTGACTTCATCACACAGAGTTCCACACATTGCTTCTTGGCAGAGTTTGCTAAGACTGTTGTCTTGGATTCTGCAAAGTGATATTTGGGAGCTCTCAGTGCAATGTAGCTTATGGTGACATAGGAAATCTCCTCAGATGAAAACTAGAAAGAAGATTCCATAGAAACTTCTTGTTGATGTGTGAATTCTTTTCATGGAGTTACACTTATATATCATAGAGCAGGCCATTAAAACTGTCTTTGAAGAAACTAAGAAAGGATACTTTCAATCGCATGGAGGCCTGCTCTTATAAAGGAAATATCATCAGTTCAAAACGAGAGTGAAGCTTTCTGAGAAATTTCTTTGTGATCTTTGAATTCATCTCACAGAGTTACACCTTATTCCTCAAGAAGCACTTTGCTAACAATTTTTCGTAGAATCTGTAAAGTGATATTTGGGAGCCAAATCTGTCCCACTGAGAAAAAGGAAGTATCCTCACATAACAACTAGAGAACAGCTTTCTGAGAGATTGCTTTCTGATGTGTGATTTCATCAGACAGAGATCCACCCTGCACTTCTTGGAACAGTTTGCTAATACTATTGCCGTAGATTCTGCAATATGATATTTGGAAGCTCATTGAGTGCTATGGTGAGAAAGGATATATCCTCAGACAGAAACTGGAAAGAAGACTTCTGAGAAACTGCCTTGGCATGTGTGAATGCAACTCACAGAGTTACACGTTTCTCTTCAGTCATCAGTTTGCTATCAGAGTTTTCTGGAATTCTGCAATGGGACATTTCTCAGTGCAATGAAGCTTATGGTGACAAAGGAAATCTCCTCAGATGAAAACTAGAAAGACGCTTCTTAGAAACTTCTTGTTGATTTTTGAATTCATCTCACAGAGTTACACTTATATTTCATGGAGCAGGCCATTAGCACTCTCTTTGAAGAAACTAAGAAAGGTTACTTTGGATCGCATGGAGGCCATCGCTGGTAAATTAAATATCATCAGTTAAAAATGAGAGAGAAGATTTCTGAGAGATTCCTTTGTGATCTTTGAGTTCACCTCACACAGTTGCAACTTATTCCTTAGGAAGCAGTTTGCTAACCCTCTTTCTGTGGAATTTGTAAAGTGATATTTGGAGCCAATTGAGTCCCTCTGTGAAAAAGGAATTATCCTCCCATAAAAACTAGAGAATAACTTTCTGAGAGATTGCTTTCTGATGTGTGACTTCATCACACAGAGTTCCACCCTTCCCTTCATGGAACAGTTTGCTAACACTGTTGCCGTGGATTCTGCAATGTGATATTTGGGAGCTCATTGAGGGCTATGGTGAGAAAGGATATATCCTCAGACAGAAACTTTAAAGAAGCCTTCTGAGAAACTGCATTGCGATGTGTGAATGCAACTCACAGAGTTACAAGTTTCTCTTCAGT
>NW_022299927.1:0-1903 GCF_002776525.5 Piliocolobus tephrosceles
GCAGAGACCCAACAGAATAGAACTGACCTTTTTCTACCAATCTCAAAACGGAAGGAAAATACTGTACAGCCAACGTCCCCTCATGCAGGTTTATTTACCTGTGACTCACAGGCCATGACAGACAACTTCAGGTTCTTTCCAATTCCTATTTTCCCCATCCAGAAGCCTTTGTTTTTAATATAGTATGAACTTGCCATTTTGTAGGCCAAAATCAGCAAATATTGGCAGCTTGCTACGGTTCAACTGATTAAAATATGATCATGACATTTTGTGAAACCATGAGGAAAACGTGGATATCTCAGTATGTGTTTCCAGACTGGCTTTGTTCCTGAAGCACTAACTCTTTTCACTCACGATTTTAGACACTGAAGAATAAACATCAATATCCCACCGAGAAAACCAACAGAATGAAATAATTTTGCATCCACCTTGGAGACTTTTTAGGACAAGGCAGGACACAAACTTTTAAAAAGCTACAGTTGTCCCTCTGTATACACAGGGACATGGATTCCAGAACACCCCCCAAGTTTACCTAAATTACATATCCACAGGACCCCGCGGACACCCTATGGAACCGCATGTGGGAAACATTGGCCCTCCACAAAGTCAGGTTTCGTTGATAAGGCTTTGGTTGGAAAAAAAAAAATTAACATAAGTGAGCCTTCGAAGCTCAAAACCCATGTCGTTCAGGGTCAGCTGTATTTACTACTTGTGTCATATCTGAGGCCTGAAAGCCATCATTCTCCATACCTTAACGTGACAGTTAACAAAGTGTTCTGAATAGAAAGAGAAAAAAGCTTATTTTTAAGTTGACAATGAGAGTGGACGCTGCTACGGTGAACGGAGAACAGACCTAAGTAAGCACCAAGGCTGGGGTGACTGCCTGGGCTCAGACCCACCAGGGCCTGGTTCCTCCATCTCCCTCTGCTGAAAGGAATAACGCCTTCCCCCCGCCCCACGACTAAAGGGCCTTTTTAAAATATTCACACGAGAAGTGCTATGAAAACCTGAAAGGTCACAGATAACATTTTAAAAAATAAACATTAGCGTAAGCGTTTAACAAGCCCATTATGATTAAAAAAGGGGGGGCACATTAAGTTGCTGGGTGCGGTGGCTCATGGCTGTAATCCCAGCACTTTGGGTGGCCGAGGTGGGTGCATCACCTGAGGTCAAGAGTTTAAGACCAGCCTGGCCAACATGGTGAAACCCCATCTCTAATGAAAATACAAAAATTAGCCAGGCATGGTGGCAGATGCCTGTAACCCCAGCTACTTGGGAGGCTGAGGGAGGAGAATCACTTGAACCTGGGAGGGAGAGAGGTTGCAATGAGCCAAGATCGTGCCATTGCACTTCAGCCTGGGCTTTGAGTGTGAAACTCCATCTCAAAAAGAAAAAAAAAGTATAAACTTTTCCTTCCAATGAACCTATCATTCAGACACCGAGATATCCTATAGGTACTTATTCAGCCATGAGATACACCACAGGAGACATAAGCGAACAGGACACAGTTCCTCCCTGAAAGGCGGCTGCACCACAACAGAAAGCAGGCACACACTCCAGATGGAATCGGCGGAGGAAACACATGCTGCTGCACGTGGAACTGGCTACACAGAGCACCCGCTCAAGTGTCTGAGACATAAGGAGCCATTGGTGGCATCACCTACCGCACCTGAGCTGGGGCGCTGGGGAGCCTGTCATCACCACCACCACCCGAAACAAAGACCCCCAGAACCACACAATGAGCTGACAAACTCACCGAGGAGATGACCGAGCAATGTGCGTGGAGTGATGCGAGCACGCAGACGTCAGGGCCACGCGCAGCGTTGGTTTTGTGCATCGACTTGAGAGTGCCCGGGGTGCCCAAGATGGCTGGTTCTGCATTATTTCTGTGTGAGATGCATGT
>NW_022299928.1:0-2021 GCF_002776525.5 Piliocolobus tephrosceles
ACAGTCACTCTTTCTGTGCACGTCTGGGTATTTGTCTGGGCTTTGTAGTCATTTTCTCTCTGCCAGTCATAAAGTGATGTCTTTACATAAAAATCTTGCCTCAATTTCTTCTTTCATTTTAGCTTCTGTCTTGAATTTTAACCCTTTTGGTTGCCAGGAAGGTTATAAGGTTATGGATAGTTAGCTCCTGCTTTCTATCTTTTTTAATTTTAGTAGGAAGGAAAAGGAGAGAAACAATGATACGTTTTGCCAAAAGGCTCATCCTCCTCAGCATTTTCTAATTATTATTTCCTGTCAAATCTGCTCCAAATAATCTCATATTCACCCCCATCCAACATACCTGATAAGAGGGTTTTGAGGAACACCTGAAAATAAGTATACAAAAATGCTTCACAGACTTTAAAGATTTATTGGATTAGTCGATGGATTGATTTTTGTGTACATAGATATATTATCTGAGTATTGTTGAGAAAGTCTTCTAAAGCAAAAATAGTCTTACAAAAACAGCAGGAAATACAGAAAGTTGTCATCATTTGGAAAAATCTACCAGTACTTTTATTAACATGTAAGATGTAATGCATAAAAAGACAAAATGAAAATTGACTCATAATATATCTTGAATATAAGTCTAAGAGTTTCATGTTTATCCCCGTAAAGGAACATCCTTGTGAAAGTAAGTATTTAGTAAAATCAGTTCTGCAATTTCTTGCAGGTTGGATTTGCATGGCACAGCTGGAAGTAGAGATTAGAGAAAACTCACATAGCTCATGGTTATAGTCATAAGAAGTTGACCAAGGCATTCCTTGATTGGACCATCTCATGTAAAGACTTTACTTGGCATACATCAAGTATGATGTAAACAGTGTTTTAGTCTAAAATATTCAGTACTCAACAGGACATTCCTAAGTATATCTTCTTGATAACCAATGAACAAGTTATTATATTTGTATATTCAAAATGACTTTGACTGTCTTCTGTCTCTATTCAATGGGAATGATTTAAGCTATCATTCTTATAACTTCAGAGTCCAATAAAAGAACCTAATCAGGCAAGTATTTCCTGAGATTCAATTAGACTTTCCATAGATTTTTGAGAGTCTGCTGTTTCCTCTTGAAACACTTGATGGCCTTTGTGTGCGGCTTCTTCCCAGAATAATTTACATCATAATCTAACCCCAGAATAAGAGAAATCAGAAATTTTCTTAGTGTGATTCATGGGAGAATACATAAAATATCTACTTGAGTGAAATCATTGCTAGTTTTTATGTGGTTAGAATTCTCAAGTTCTGAATATGGTATTGAATATTTAAATGCTGTTTTGTGTGGTACAAATTTTCATATTAGAAAAGAAGAGCAATACTCACACCAGCAGGCACATATATAATATCTATAGTTGGTTCTTATTTTATTAGAGCTGTGTAGACTATTTTCTCTGACAGTCTACTAGATATCTTCCAATTGAACATTCTGCATATCTACTCCTGAGGGTTAAATATAAATATTAGCTTGCAAGAATATAAAAAAATCATAAAAAGTGATTAAATGTATCACATGCATTTGAGTCTGTCCAGGGCTTGTTTACTTTCAAACCTGTTCCTTATTCTTCCCATATATTGCTAGGTGTTCCAGGTGGGATGACCCCTGGAAGCAGTTTCCATGGTTATTTTGTCAGCTGCTGCTGGTTGTGTTTCAGCCAATGGGAGACACTGGCAGGCGATTTCAGAGCCTGATGCAGCGGAGAGAGGAAAAGGAAAAAGCTAGGGCATATGTACTCCAGTCTATATGCCGAGGCAGTGCGTTGTCCTTTTTTTTTTATGCCGAGGCAGTGCGTATGACAGCATGGTATCTTGTTTATACCACCAACCCCTCTTGTGGTTATTCCACTTTCTGCCGGGTGACTTCACCCCCTGAAATTTAGTAATACCATTCTCTTTCTCTGTCTGTCTCTCTCTCTCTTTTATTTTTCCTGCTGATTCTAATGCAATAGTGAGTTTCTATAGTTGGAGATCTCTGAGTTGTCTC
>NW_022299929.1:0-6226 GCF_002776525.5 Piliocolobus tephrosceles
GGGTGTGGACTCAGGTGTTGTGGGAGGGTGTGGACTCAGGTGTTGTGATGGGCAGGTGTGGACTCAGGTGTTGTGGTGGGTGGGTGTGCACTCAGGTGTTGTGGTGGGCGGGTGTTGTGGAGGGCGGGTGTGGACTCAGGTGTTGTGGTGGGCGGGTGTTGTGGTGGGCGGGTGTGCACTCAGGTGTTGTGGTGGGCGGGTGTGGACTCAGGTGTTGTGGTGGGCAGGTGTTGCCATGGGTTTGTCACCTCTTCCTGCCCCAGGAAAGTGCTGGTTCCCAAGAGCACTCCCAGATGCTGGGTTGAGGTTTTCCACTGTGGGCTCCAGCCCGAGTTCTGGGCCCTGGGAAATTCTCTCTGGACGCTGTGCTCTTACCGCGTGCATGGACATTGAGCTATTGGTAGGTCTTTACAAACAATGCTGGGTCGACTGTTCTGAGGGGAGCTGAACTCCTGTGTGAGACACCACATCTGAAACCAGGGCCAAAAGCACAGGTGGAGTCTTCCTTTGCTTCCCCAACGGAAGAGTGCACCGGAGCCTGGCACTCCGGGACCTGAGGAAACCTGGAACGTGTTGGTGTCTGCAGATCGTCTCCAAAAGGAGTTGGCGAATCTCCTCAGACTGCCAGCCTGACCCCAGCACTCCGGGAGCCAAGAAGGAGAAAGAGTCTGCGGATCTCCCTGCTCAGTAAACTGGCTTTCACTAAATACTCCCTCTGCATAAGCAGCATTGCCCAGTGTCCTGGAGCTCAGAAAAGTTCTGTTTCAATGTCTGAAGAAAACGAATTGTTTCTTTTTCCGACGTCGGGGAGGAGCATTTGACCGCCAGTGTGGACTGAGGGGTCTTGGGATCAGCTGCCTCTGTAGGCATCTCTCCTCCCAATGTGCTTTGAACCGACCCTCTGTGTCTGCCTCACCATGTCCTCTGCTTGCCTAGACACTTGGGAAGCCCAACCCAAGCCCTTCTAGGAGTCTGTGGTGTGGCTCAGCTTTCTCTGTAGGCATCTCTTGGGGTTGAACATTTTCGACTCTGCTAAGGCAGGGCCATCTATGCTTCTGCTTCATCTTCAGAAGACACCGAGCCCTTCCCCACGCTCCACACCAAGTCCGTGGTGCCCTCGAGGCCATAGGGTTGCTGCCGTAGGATTTTTGTACTGAGTGCTCTCATTCCAAGCAACTGTGAGAGATTTCTATGGCAGGGCCTCCGGGTTCCCGTCCAATTAAATTGTAGTTGAGTGTCGGGTGCTATTCAAGAAGCATCCCCTTTCTCCTTCCTCACAGAGCCCTGAATTATTCAGTCACATGGTTTGAAACATGGGGTGGGTCCTGGTTGACTTAACCTAACCGGCACTGTCTCACCGTGTGTCCATTACTGGTTCCGATGTGGGTGCATAACTGAGGCTCATGCCAGGTGCCACACAGCACTCCCTCGGTCCCCCAGTGGACTTGGGGATGGGCAAAGGCCTGAGTTGTTCCAATTAGAGTCAAATACAAGTTGTGCTAGGTTGTTAGGAACAAGAGTGTGCTTGTTCATGCTCCCTCTTTGGTGAAGAATGCAACCTCAGAAATTGTTCCTGGAGATTTTGCCACACGCAGAATGATTCTGACTTCACTGAAGGCAGAGCAGAAAATTGGGAAGAGACTGAGTCCTGGTAGCATCCATGAGCTTCTGAGCTCAGATTCACCCTGAAGCCTGGCCTGCTTCTGAACTACCCACCTGAGTCAATACATTGCCTTGTATTTAAAGTCAAATTGAGCTGGATTTTTAGTTACTTGCACCTGCAGGTGTTCTGTGACGCTGGTACTGTGAGTTTGCATCTGAGAATATTTACAGTATTTCTCTCATGGTCGAGTCCATCATTTCAAGGATGCTCTGAGGGTAAAAAGAATGATCAATTGTGAAGCAGTGAATTGTGCTGCCAGGCACAATTCATTGGGCACTAGAAAGCCTCATTTCCTGGACAGTAGAAAGTTTCATTGTACATAATTACATATCTTGTTTCTATCTCAACCTATTTTTTCATATGCAAAGGAGGTAAGGAAGTCCACATCAGTCCAGCAGCCGACAGGTGTGATCCAAAACAGAATTGAATTACGCAAGCATTGTTAAAATTCATCGTCATTATTCATATTTCTGAATATTTAAATTAGAAATTCTGAAAAAGTAGTTTGTTTCAGAGGTAGTTTGTGTGTATGTAGGTGTTTTGTCAGGATCGAAAGTGTATTCTTTATTGTCTGATTGAGTTTAATTTACATATAATAGAATACAGTAATTTTAAGTGTACAAATGAATGCATTTTGACGAATATATATAGTCATGTACACAACACTACCACTGAAATACATTTCATTACCCCAAAAATTCCCTTGCATGCTGCCGTAGTCAGTGACCCCCCCACCACAGCTCCTGGCAGTTGCTTTCTTTCAGTATAGTTTTGTCTGTCTTAGAATTTAATACAGGCCACATGTGGTGACTCATGTCTGTAATCCTAGCACTAGACTGAGAAGGGAGGATCATTTGAACAAGGAGTTTGAGACCAGCCTAGGTAACATGGCAAAACCCCATCTTAAAAAAAAAAAAAAATCACACACACACACAGAGTAGCCAGGTGTGGTGGTGGGCCCCTGTAGTCCTAGCTACTTGGGAGGCCGAGGTAAGAGAATGGTGTGAACCCGGGAGGCAGAGCTTACAGTGAGCCGAGATTAGGCCACTGCACTCCAGCCTGGGCGACAGAGCGAGACTCCGTCTCAAAAGAAAAGAAAAGAAAGTTGTTATGAATACTTATATTCAGACCTTTGTGTAAACAGATTTTCACTTCTCTTGATTGAAAACATAGGAGGAATTATTATTTTTTAAGTTATGGATTTTTATTTTTTTATTTTTATTTTTATTTATTTATTTATTTATTTTTTTTTTTTGAGACGGAGTCTTGCTCTGTCGCCCGAGCTGGAGTGCAGTGGCCAGATCTCAGCTCACTGCAAGCTCCGCCTCCCGGGTTTTACGCCATTCTCCTGCCTCAGCCTCCGGAGTAGCTGGGACTACAGGCACCCGCCACCTCGCCCGGCTAGTTTTTTGTATTTTAGTAGAGACGGGGTTTCACCGTGTTAGCCAGGATGGTCTCGATCTCCTGACCTCGTGATCCGCCCATCTCGGCCTCCCAAAGTGCTGGGATTACAGGCTTGAGCCACCGCGCCCGGCCTAAGTTATGGATTTTTAAATGATTGTCAGTTACTTTAAAAAATGTAAATTCTTAAATTTAAAAGTTTAGGATGTCTGACAACCCTGACAAAAGCAAGCAATGGAGAAAGGATTCCCTATTTAATAAATAGTGTTGGGAAAACTGGCTAGCCATATGCAGAAAACTGAAACTAGACCCCTTCCTTACAACGTATACAAAAATGAACTCAAGATGGATTAAAGACTTAAAGGTAAGACCTAAAACCATAAAAACCCTAGAAGAAAACCTAGGCAATACCATTCAGGACATAGACATGGACAAAGACTTCATGACTAAAACACCAAATGCAATGGCAACAAAAACCAAAATTGACAAATGGGATCTAATTAAACTAAAGAGCTTCTGCACAGCAAAAGAAACTTTCATCAGAGTGAACAGGCAACCTACAGAATGGGAGAAAATTTTTGCAATCCATCCATCTGACAAAGGGCTAATATCCAGAATCTACAAGGAACTTAAACAAATTTACAAGAAAAAACAAACAACCCCATCAAAAACTGAGCGAAGAATATGAACAGACACTTCTCAAAAGAAGACATTTATGCAGTCAACAAATATATGAACCAAAGCTCATCACCACTGGTCATTAGAGAAATACAAATCAAAACCACAATGAGATACCATCTCACACCAGTTAGAATGGCGATCATTAAAAAGTCAAGAAACAACAGGTGCTGGAGAGGATGTGGAGAAATAGGAACACTTTTACACTATTGGTGGGACTGTAAACTAGTTCAACCATTGTGGAAGACAGTGTGGCAATTCCTCAAGGATCTAGAACCAGAAATACCATTTGACCCAGAAATCCCATTACTGGGTATATACCCAAAGGATTATAAATCATGCTACTATAAAGACACATGCACACATATGTTTATTGCGGCACTATTCACAACAGCAAAGAATTGCCACCAACCCAAATATCCATCAATAATAGACTGGATAAAGAAAGTGTGGCACATATGCACCATGGAATACTACACAGCCATAAAACAGGATGAGTTTGTGTCCTTTGCAGGGACATGGATGAAGCTGGAAACCATCATTCTCAGCAAACTAACACAGGAACAGAAAACCAAACACCGCATGTTCTCACTCCTAAGTAGGAGTTGAACAATGAGAACACATGGACACAGGGAGGAGAAAATCACACACCAGGGCCTCTCAGGGGTTGGGGGGCTAGGGGGACGGATAGCATTAGGAGAAATGCCTAATCTAGATGACGGATTGATGGGTGCAGCAAACCACCATGGCACGTGTATACCTGTGTAACAAACCTGCACGTTCTGCTCGCGTATCCCAGAACTTAGATTATAAAAAAACCATAAAAATCACAGGATGTTTGTGATAGTGTCTATTCCACTGATGTTGACATCACATGTGGTTGACTATGTGGAGACTCCAGGTGAAATTTCTTGCCTTTCTCAGTGCCAGGAAAATCTGTATTTCTGGATAAAACTCAAAAAGTTTAGAAAAAATTCAAGTTTCATAGTCTAGCGCTCTAACACTGGAATCTTTTCCAAAGTTAAAGTTTAATGATTCACTTAAATCTAAAAACAGTAGGTTGCAGATGTATTTAAACAGTGTGCCTAGGTAGGATGTTTACATATTAAGATTAAAATGGTCTTCTAAAGTTTACTCATTCTACTATAGCCTTTATTGTTTCATGTAGACATAACTTTCCAATTCCCAGGAGAATTTAAATAATTAAGTCAAAGCAACTATGAACTTAGTTCTCGATTGGGATATCTATTTATGCATTTGAAGCTTTAGATATGTTTTTTTGTTTGTTTGTTTTTTTGAGACGGAGTCTCGCTCTGTCGCCCAGGCTGGAGTGCAGTGGCTGGATCTCAGCTCACTGCAAGCTCCGCCTCCCGGGTTTACGCCATTCTCCTGCCTCAGCCTCCCGAGTAGCTGGGACTACAGGCGCCCGCCACCTCGCCCGGCTAGTTTTTTGTATTTTTTAGTAGAGACGGGGTTTCACCGTGTTAGCCAGGATGGTCTCGATCTCCTGACCTCGTGATCCGCCCGTCTCGGCCTCCCAAAGTGCTGGGATTACAGGCTTGAGCCACCGCACCCGGCCTTGAAGCTTTAGATATGTATTTCAAATTAGAAACGTGTGCTGGTCATGGGAAGTTGTGACTTACAGTCTCAGGTTAAGTTTTTCTTCATGTGAATGTACTACTTCTAATTGCTGTTATGCCCAGAGTAGACAATTAATAAATACCCTTGGAACTGAATGCGTGATTAACTGCAAATATCGCAATATATCTTCTTAGTGGGCATGATAATTAGACACATTTAGTCCTTGCTGTGACCTAAGAAAGGAATTTTTTTCGTTAAAGGTTTAATGTCTCACCCTGTTCATCCCGCCGGAGTGACTGATTCAGTTTGGTGTGAATTCGGTTTTATAAAAGACCCGTCACTGTCACCTGCACTCGTGCTTCCTGTAGCATTGGAACTTGCAACTTGTGTACAAAATAGATACGCTTCATATTCTTCAAAAGAACACACAAGCAATCTCCCTTTATTCATAGCACACACAGAACTAGGTCTTCTAGTAAACCGAACACCAGGGCCCGCTGGGCGTGACCGCACCTGCCGGACCGCAAACTGCCCGAGTGTCAGGAAAGGTCCGGGCCGCTTGGCTCCACGCTGGGCCACGGGCCCACCCGAGGGCTGTGGGTGACTCGCGCGTGGGCCCCCCGGGCCTGTGGCACTCGCTGGGCCTCACAGAGCAGGACGGGGCTGCATCAAAACTCAGGCCTCTGCTGTGTCCCAACTCGGGCGAGACGCTGAAGACTTGGGAGCCAGTTTTCTTTTCTGTAACTGGGGTTCTAACCCCCGCCCTGCCGGCTTCTCCTGCGCGTTAACGGGGTGGCACGTGACACCCCAGGGGCAGAGCTGGACGGGAGACTTCTTCCTCAGACATCAGAGTCCGCATCAGCAGCAACAAAATAAGGAGGGGGGAGGGGGGAGGGGGGAGGA
>NW_022299930.1:0-1366 GCF_002776525.5 Piliocolobus tephrosceles
TAAGATCCCAACACCAATAACCAGAACTTAAGGTTTACTGCCCCTCTTATATTACATTATTCCTCTCTTATTTCTTACCTTCTTTTGTATCTTTACCCAGCTTAAATTTCATGGCAAAACATTATAATCAATCCCTCACCTATGTCTTCAACTCCCTTAGTAAAACCACAATCCCAGTTCACATTCTCTGCATACCTGGAACCTCTATAGACCTACTTGAGCTTAGTGGTGTAAAACACACTATCATGCACATTGTTCACATACAGAAGAATGTTTGCCAGCTTCTTACATACTCCTACGGCTGCTCAACAATTGTATTAGGTTTTTCCATTCTCCATTCAATCTGCCATCTTCCTAGATGACCATTTCAGACCCTGTCCTTTCTTCACCAACCGCCAAAATCTACACTCTTATCTGATGAGGTCAGCTCTTGCTTTATGAAAGAAATTCTAGCAGCCAAAATACCTTCTAGATGTTTCCACCACTATTACAACCTTGTAATAGTTTTTTATGACAATATATACATTTTTTCCTGTTTCATTAGAAATAAATTATTCATGCTTCTATCCAAAGGCAACACCCTCAGTTCTACAATAGATTCTACTATCACCATTTTCCTAAAGTACCCCATTTCTTCAATTTTTACCTTTGTTTTATTTCCTTTTAGTTGTGTGCATGATCTTTCACATCTATGTGAAAGATGTAGCTTTTTCTCTTATCTTAAAACAAATTAAAAAACTGCTGAGCTCACTGCTGATCCTGCCTCTCCCTCTGCTTTATATAAAAACCTGGATTTTTTCTTTACAACAACACTCCATACAACACTTCCTTCCCTCTTTTACTGTAATGCTTCTTTTCATATTACCCCTTGAGCCCATTCCAAGCAAGCCTATTGCTCTTGTCACTGTAAAAGACTTCCAATACAAGGTCAGCAATGACTTCTTAATCACTGATTATAATAGTCAATTCTTAGTCTTCATCTTGCTTGATCTATCTGCAGTATTTGCCATTCTCATCTTTAATACGCAATTTGTAACTTTTTCCACACTGTCACCACTCTCCTGAATGTCCTTGTATACTCTTATCTTTGCATTTGCTTCACTGTGTTCTCTCAATTCCTGATCTAAAAACATTGGAATGCCCAAAAACTTAGTCCTTGGATTGCTTAAGTGTTAAAAATTTGACATGTGTACACCAACCAAATATCATTTTGTCCCGCATTTTTAAATGCAGTTTTTATACTAGAGATTTTTAAATTTATACCTTGTAGCTAGATTTAACACTGATTCAAAGACATTTATAGTCAACTTTCTACTTGATATGTATACTTAGTTTTCTAATACGCAACTCAAAACAATCATACCCC
>NW_022299933.1:0-4165 GCF_002776525.5 Piliocolobus tephrosceles
TATACATGTATAACTATACACACACGATCATCCATGCATGCCTACTTGCACATATGTGCAGTCGTGCCTAAACATGTAACACATGCACACACATACATGCAACACAAATACACAGGCACACATATACACATGCATGCACATGTACATTACACACAAAGGCACACATACATGCACAACAAATATAAATGCAATACACACTTTCATACACAGAAATGCAAACACACATACATATATACACCCCTCAAAGACCCCATTATTCAATTCTAAACAAGGTGGTTTATCCCCCAAATGTACCTTCTCATAATTAATAAGCTCTACTGCACGTTTCTTGTTTCAAATACTGAGGTCTCACACACAGCACACACACATTTATACTCCAATACGTGTGAACATATAAATAGAAATAGGCACACGTGCACGAAGACCCTCTTCTGTAAAGGGATTCTCAAACTTGAACTGAACGAATTCTGCTAATTATAGTCAGAGTCAGCAAAGATATATATTTGACCTTGGAATGAATATACTCGTTCTTTATCTTACCCCTGGCAACAGCAAGAATGTAAAACAGAGGTGTGTGATACGATGCCACTTATTCAATCCCACTTCCTGGGATCTGACCCACTTGTAATAGCGTTTCTGTCTGAGTGATTTCCTTCTGACTCAAATCATGAGATAATTTCTTCCCTTCCTGCTTTCTCTTTCCCAGGCCTTTTCACTACCCTTATATCATCTCGGAAACTAAATCATAGTTGTCAAAATGGAAGGCAAAGAAACACCCTTAGAGAGAATCCCACAGTGGAATGGACCCGAGAGAGGAAAAAATATTCTTTTGGAAAATGTACAAAAGGAAAAGTCAAGAGGCCTGGGTTCCCTCTCAAGACAGAAACAGACGTCGGCAAAGCAGGTCGCTCAGCACAGTTCAGCTCTGTGTATGAAATAGATTCTAGTCCTTGTCCTTGTTTCAAGTTCTGTGTATGAAACAGATTCTAGCCCTTGTCCCTGTTTCATGATGTTGCAGTGAAGGAAACAAAACAGACAAAGGGCACAGGCTGAAGACAAGGGTTTTAAAAGGATGACTTTTTAAAATGTGCACCTGCTTTTCAAGGGCACAATGAGGACACTTTCAAGTATATTAAAGCTGATTTATAAGAGACGGGTATAAAGACTCTACAAGGTCATTAGACTTTAGGCTTACAAAGAAAACAAATCACATTCTCCTAGCATCACGAGTCAGGTGTTCCACAAATACTAAGAATAGCCACCGCAACGGGATCCACTATGAGGGGTCAAAACATAACTCATGAAGCGTGGCCGAGAGCTCCTATAATCTGATTTCTAGGAATCTAATCTTAAACTTCCTCAGAAGGAATCTAATCTTAAACTTAAAACTTAAAACTTAAAACTTCCTCAGAAGGAATCTTAAACTTAAACTCTAATCTTAAACTTAAACTTAAACTTAAAACTTCCTCAGAAGGAATCTAATCTTAAACTTCCTAGCACATCACAAAAATACAGAGCTCCAAATGCCGTAACACAAGTGCTAACAACACCTAGTTAAAAATGTACGAGGCATTTCAGGCAAAAATCTCAGAATCAGAAGAACACAAGTTGTATAAGTTCTTCAACAGCTGGTGCTGGTTGAGGCTCTTCTGCAGACTTCAACAAAAGACAGGCTAGAATTAGCCATTGACGGTAACCCTGAGGCAACACGCAGTGTTTGGAAAAGCACAAGGCCTGCTCCGGGCTTGAGACCCCTGGGAACTTTCTCTGGACCACATCGAGTGGATGACTTTGAGAACTCAAAAATAACCAACAACCAGTCCATGAACAGAGAAAGAAGACTGCAGCCTCCCTGGGGACCTGGCTCCATGCCTGCCCCCTTTCTTCCGGATACCTTTGCCCTTCCTGGCTCCCTCCTCCTCCTGGAGATGCTCTGGGTTCAGGCCCCTCTCCAGCTGTGTCTCGGTCCACGGCTGGCTGCCCGTGTGAAGCACCAGGCCTTGAAGGACCATCTCCACCTGTTCCCTGCACTTCCCACCCACTTCCGCCGAGACCCCCAAGCTCTGGCTGCTCTCAGGGATTAGGGCACCCAGGCTCCCCTCGCAGGCTCCAACTGGAGTCCTGCCCGCTGGTTTTCAGCAACACTTGGGACTTTCTCCTGGAAACTCTCGGCTCCGGGCTTTAGTGAACTGCGCCATCCAGCTCTTCTCTGGACTCTAAGCAGGACCTTTTCTGGGTCTTCCAACCCTTCCTCCATTTCCAAATGTGGGCTTTCCTTTGGCCTCCTCCCTCCAGACATGTACGCCTCACACTCTGGCTACTTGGCCTGCACTTCTACCTAAGAGGCTCCCAAATGCACCCTGCTCCAGATTTTCCCCAAGCCTCCTCCTGTATTTCCAAACTCGCAGCTTACAGTGGTGTCTCTAAGTATCTCCGAGTCAGATCCACACTTGCTTCTCCTCCTGATTTCCGGCAAAGCGCAACGCCGACCACGGAGTGCAGACTCTCAGCTTCATCCGCCTTCCTGCACTCCCTCTTCCCCTCCTGACCCAGGCACCAAATCCCTCAGCTCACTGGCTGCCTTCTCTCCTCCTCTCGCCAGGGCGAGTGCCCTGTATGAGACTGCTCTGTCCCCCAGGGCATGCCGCACATCAGAGGCGCGATTCTCTCCAAAACCCTCAGTGACTCCCTAGTATCCCACAGGTAAGGACTTCCACATTCTGGCCCCAATCTAACTTTCTGGCCTCAGATAGGCACATGTATATTTTATCTATGCAAAGAGAGTACAGGCCTCACACCTGCTCTCATTCCAGGGCTCCTAGCTCCTCCTGAAGGTGCTGTATGAGGTACCCATGCACTTTCCAAACACTAACTGAATATGCACTTGGAGAACACTTACTTGAGAACTTGTGGCATTGCTGGATAACGTGGACAAAGTGAGAACTACACAGATGTGTGGATGCTGCCTTGCCCAGACTTCACTTACCCAGACACTCCCAGATGCTCAAGGTGACCAGCCCCATTGGTGCACAGACAGGCGCAGGCTGCACCCCCACAGCTGGGCCCCGTGAGCTGAACTATAACCATGAAGCAGCTGTTTGCTTCTAAATCTGTTTATGCTGGTGTACTTGTTACACATTACTGAAACCAATAATGTATGACTCCAAAGACACAATAATTGTATGATAACTAAGTTGGATGCCTTTTAAAGACTTAATACACAGGAAATTTTTTTCGTTTTAATCTTTTCTAAATTGCTATCAAATTAGGTATGGGCAAAAAATAAACAGAATGTTTGAGGAAATATTTTTTTTTTTTTTTTTTGAGACGGAGTCTCGCTTTATCGCCCAGGCTGGAGTGCAGTGGCCAGATCTCAGCTCACTGCAAGCTCCGCCTCCCGGGTTTATGCCATTCTCCCGCCTCAGCCTCCCGAGTAGCTAGGACTACAGGCGCCCGCCTTGTCGCCCGGCTAGTTTTTTGTATTTTTTAGTAGAGACGGGGTTTCACGGTGTTAGCCAGGATGGTCTCGATCTCCTGACCTCGTGATCCACCCGTCTCGGCCTCCTAAAGTGCTGGGATTACAGGCTTGAGCCACCGCGCCCGGTCGAGGAAATAATTTTTAAAGGTTTCAAATCTAACATATCTTGTTTCTCTTGTGTTGCCTGCCCATTCTCTTCTAGAAGAATCAAAACTGTGGCAGGCCTGCGATGGCTGTGGTTGAGGAAAGAGGCCACACCCACAGCCAGTAGAACCACGCTCAGCAGCAGCCTAGCCCCGCGTGGAAGAGGCGTGAACACTCTCGGGAGAGGTCGATGTGCACTAACCGTTCCCAGCTCTGATCTCTTTGATTCACTGAATATGGTGATTGGTTTTATCTGAACGTCACGCAACAGGGTATCTACGCCCAGGAAAGACTCTAAACACTCTGGACCCTGCTGGGGCAGATGGTGACCATGACCCAGTGATATCACTCTCCAGTGGGCAGCCAGCCCAGTCTCCTAATCGTAAAGGACATTCATAGCAACACTATGAAAAAGAAACGCTACTATTCTGACCCGGAAAAGAAAAATTTAAAACATTAAATATACATGTTCTAACTAAGAGGCAGATGGACCGGGCGCGGTGGCTCAAGACTGTAATCCCAATCCCTTGTAAGGCCGAGGTG
>NW_022299938.1:0-15359 GCF_002776525.5 Piliocolobus tephrosceles
AGTAGTGGGATGGCTGGGTCATATGGTACATCTAGTTCTAGATCCTTGAGGAATCGCCATACTGTTTTCCATAATGGTTGAACTAGTTTACAATCCCACCAACAGTGTAAAAGTGTTCCTATTTCTCCACAAGGGGAACATCACACACTGGGGCCTATCATGGGGAGGGGGGAGGGGGGAGGGATTGCATTGGGGAGTTATACCTGATATAAATGATGAATTGATGGGTGCTGACGAGTTGATGGGTGCAGCACACCAACATGGCACATGTATACATATGTAACAAACCTGCACGTTATGCACATGTACCCTAGAACTTAAAGTATAATAAAAATAAATAAATAAATAAAAATAAACCCATCTAAAAAAAATAATAAAATAAAATTTCCTAAAAAAAAAAAAAAAAAGAGGGCAGAAAATTTTGGTTGAATGAAACCTAATAGGTTTCCTAGCACCAGACTCTGTCTAAAGAAACTTTCAAAAGAAAAATAATGCCAGAAGAAAAGGAAGTATCAACAACTATCTCAAACAAGCTAAAAAAAAAAAAAAAAAAGTACAGAAAAATCATTTTTAAAAGATTATAGAAAACTAACAGCTTATTATTTGAAAATCTAAATATAGTAATTGGAACTAATAATCCATAAAACGGGAGACTGAATCAGAATTTAGAGTTCTTTGTATATCTTGAATTCCAATCCTTTACCAACTATATGTTTTGCAAACATTTCTCTTAGCCTTTTGTTTGTCTTTTCTTTCACATAACAATGTCTTTCACAGAGCAGAAATTTTCTAGCTACTAGCAAACTAGGAATAGAAGCTATCCTCAACTTGAAACATGATATAGAAACTCTACAAAAACCTATGGCTAATACACTAAATGTTGACAAACTGGATGTACTCTTTTTAAGGTCAGGAAAAGGTAAGGGTGTTTTCACTAATAACTCCTATTCAGCATAATGCTGGAAGTTATGTTTACTACAATAAGACAGTAAACAAATATAAATTTGTACTGATCGAAAGGGAAGAAACACAATTGCCTTTACTTGCAGTTAACATGTTTGTCTATGTAGACAATTTCAAAGAATCAGTAAAACATTCTGGAACAAGTAAGGTAGTATAGCAAGGTGGAAGGATACAAGGTTAATAAAAGAATGTTAATTGTTTTCCTGTATGCCAGTCTCAGGGGCCTTTAATCCAGAGCAACTCCATCTTGAACAGGGTCTGGGTAAAATAAGACCGGGTTGCATTCCCAGGAGGTTAGGTATTCTAAGTCACTGGATGAGATAAGAGCTCAGCACAAGATATAGGTCATAAAGACCATGCTGATAAAACAGCTTGCAGTAAAGAGCCTGGCTTAAACCCAACAAGACCAAGATGGCAGCAAAAGTGACTTGTGGTTGTCCTTAGTGCTCATTATATACTAATTATAATGCATTGGCATGTTAAAAGACACTATTATCAGTGCCATGACAATTTATAAATGCCATGGCAACATCAGAAAGTTTGTCTAAGTGGTCTGAAAGGGGGAGAAACCTTCAGTTCCAGGAGTTGCCCAGCCCTTTCCCAGAAAACTCATGAATAATCCATCCCTTGTTGAGCACATCATTAAAGAGTAACAATAAGTACAAGCCGCTGAGCAGCCTAAGTCACTTCTCTGCCTGTGGAGTAGTCATTCTTTATTCTTTTACTTTCTTAATAAACTTGCTTTCATTTTACTCTATGGACTTGCCTTTAATTCTTTATTGCACCAGATCCAAGGACGCTGTCTTGGTGTCTGAATTGGGATCCCTTTCTGGTAAGACCAGTAATAAAAACATTGAAATGTTAAATTTTAAAAATCATTTAGCATGTCACCAAAAAATGAACTAGTTAAGTACAAGTTTAGTAATATATATCAAGGATCTGTATGAGGAAGCCTACTAAATGCTGATGAAAGAAATCAAAATTCTGTATAAATGGAAGTATATCCATAGATAGCAATACACAATATTGTTAAAATTCCAGTTCTTCTCAACTTTCTGTAGATTCAACACAATCCAATCAAAATAACAGGAAGCTATCTTGTGGAGAGCAACATGATCCTAACATTTAAATGAAATGGTGAAAGACGTAGCATACTCAACACAGTATTAAAGAAGAATAATCAATCTAGAAGATTCACACATTCCAATTTCAGTGCTAGAGTACTCAAGGCAGTGTGGTATTGGTGAATGAATAGACACATAGATTAACAGACCAGGGTAAAAAAATTCGGAAATATAGTGCAGTGATCATTGACAGAGGAGCGAAAGCAATTCCTTTGGGAGCTTATGTGTATATTGGCGTGTGAAATAAACTAGTTTTGACAAAAATAAAGTCTTTTCAAGAAATGGTACTGTAACAATTGGATGTTCATATGTAAAATGACTTAAGACACAAATCTTACCCATTTCACAAAAGTATACTTAAAATGGTCAGAGACCTAAATGAAAATAAAAAACTGAAAGTTCTAGAAGAAAATTTATCATCTTAGATTTTATAATGAATATTAGATATAACACTAAAATTGTAATTCACAAAGGGAAAAAGAAAAAATTGAAAAAAGCTGCATCTTATTAAAATTAAATACCTCTGCCCTACAAAATATACCATTAAGGAAATAAAAATAAAGTGAACAGATTGGGTAAAATATTTACAAAACACACATCTGATGAAGGACTTGTATTTAGAATATGAAAATAACCCTCAAAACTCAACAATAAGGTAAATACCTACATTTAAAAAAATGAGATAATGTTCTACACAGACACCACACTATATATAAAATATACATATAATATATAATATACATATGTATATGTATACATATAAACTCAACAAGCTAAATACCTAGATTAAAAAATGGGATAATGTTCTACATAGACACCACACTAAATATATATATATATATATATATATATATATATATATATATATTTATTTATTTATTTATATATATATATTTATATATATAATATACACATAATATACATATATGTATATTATATATTATAGCATATAATATATATGTATGTATATACCATATACATATAATATGCATATATGTATGTTAGATATATTTATACAGCAAATAAGCACAAAATATATGTCAACATAATTTTGTCATTAGAGAATTGCAAATTAAAATAAAAATGGGATACCACTACATACCCATTAGAATAACCAAAATTCTCAAAACTAACAATACCAATTACCAAAGAGGATGCAGAGCAACAGAAATTCTCATTCACGGAAGGTAGGAATGCAAAATATTACAGCCTCTTTGTAAGACAGCTGAATGGTTCTGGCAAAGCGAAATATAGTCTTATTATATGACCCAGCAGTTATACTCCTAGGTGTTTCCAACTATTTGAAAATGTATATTTGTATTAAAAAAAACCTTCACATCAATATTTTTAGCCACTTTATTCAGCTAGTAAATCCTGGAAGTGACCAAGGTGTACTTTGGTAGGTGAAAAGGATAAACAAATTTTGGTACATTCATACAGTAATTTATTGTCCAACAATATAAAATAATGAGATATTAGGCCACCAAATGACCCTGAGGGAGCTTATATGCATGTGAAAGAAAGCAGTCTGAAGGGCTACATACTACAAGAATTTAATAGTAATAGGTTTGATAATGAAGGGGGAAGATAAGTCTAGTGTGTCAGTTTTGGTTGATTTGGTAGGGGGACTACAGACAGAAGTATGATCTTGAGCAGGTGCAAAACAGGTGGATCTCTGTACCACAGACCCAGGGCTTATATTTTGGGGATGAAGCATATGTGGTTTGGAAAGAATGTATATGGGGCTACAGATGTCACACTCTATGATTTCTGCAATGATGAGAGTAATTTTAGAGGAAACTTACAAAGAATAGATGTTCCTACTAAAGAATAATTCACCAACTAGATATTTTGGAGGCATTCCTGAACTTACAGTTAGTCAAAAGTTGGATGGCAGATTAGCATTGAAAAAAAGGTCGCTCTTGTTCCCACATATGACACTGCTGTTATGGGAATACATAGAAAAGTGAGGAAAGGAGGCTGGAATTACACATATCAATAGATCAGATGTGGATACTTTAGTAAAAACTCCTATTTAGTTAATATAGATAACAGGTGACTGCAAATAGAAACATTTATAGAACTGTATATAAATATGTTATACATATATACATATGTAGATATGTGTATAGAATATGTTAGTATAACACATATATTTCCTTGGTCAGGTGGGAAAAGCTAAAATCAGTAACACCCCAATAGTAACAAGCACCCCAGCACAGATCTTGCTTTCTAATACCACGTTTCATTACATAGAATAGAGTTTCTCGTAAAAGTTTCTGATTCTAGGCTGGGGCAAGATATATTTATGATGAGCCTCTTTGTATCAGAGAGTAAGGAACTCCTAACAAAACCCAAAACCTCACAATGTTCGAGGTGTGTTAAAGAGCTACAAGAGCAAACTGAACAAGCTTCCAATGTCCAAGCCAGAACAATTCAAGCAACAAATTAAATAAAGTAATGTTGGATTTTAATCCGAAGTTTTAAATAAATATCCATGAGTCAATACTCATATAAACAAATGATTAAAGAAATAAGTAGGGCAGAATAGACATCTCTTGTGCAGAATAATTCAAAATAATTTATTTTGATAGTCTGCCCTCTAGGGGATAGGGCATAACCCTTATTCCTTAAGTGTGGATTATGCCCTGTGACTAATTATTCGAAGAGTACATTATGGGAAGGGGAGGGGGAGATAAGTAACTTTACAGTAGAGAAATATGACAAGCATTTCCCCAGTCAAGTGATCAAGGTTAACATCAACAGTCATGTTGGTGGTGTGATAAAAATGTCATTTTGCCTCTATGATCTTCCCCGCTAAAACCCACTGCCATAGTCTAATCACAAGAAAAACATCAGATGAATTCAATTTGAGAGTTATTTTACAAAATATCTGACCAGTACTTCTCAAAATTACCAAGGTCATCAAAAACAAGAAAAGTCTGAAAATGTCACAGCCCAGAGGAATCCATGGAAACATTACAAATAAATATATCGTGGTACCCTGGATAGGATCTTGGAACAGAATAGAGACGTTAGGTAGAAAACTGAGGAGTTCTGAATACATTGTGGACTTTAGCTGATAATAATCATGTGTCAATAATATGTCAATACTATAAAAAAAATCAATATTGGTTTGTTCATTGTGACAAGTGACCATACTAATATAAGATGAAAATAATATGGAAGCTATGTTTGAGATATATCGGAATTCCTTATCTTCACAATTGCTTTGTAATCAAAAACTTTAAAAACAAAAATTTTATTTAAAAGAAAACCTAAATCACTACTCCAAATATAAATGTATTTTTCATATATGAGATGCAAAAATACAATTGCATCTATTTAATTTTGTTACTGATTAAAATACAATTGCATATATTTAATTTTGTTACTGATTATTTTCTTTAATGAAATTTATTGTTAATGAATTGAGAAATTCAGAGCTCTACACTAATGTTTTTGACTGACATGAGGTGACTTTTTCTGGTGACTACAATTTGCTTTTTTACTTCATATTAATGATTCATCTTTATGGAAATGTAATATTTAACTGACAATTAAATATTTCGATGGATGTCTATCTGAAATTACTCTTGAGCTTTAAATTACGGATTTCACAGCTGATGTGTTCCAGTGCGTGTCAATAACAAATGGAAAACACCTTTGTATCATGGCCAGCTAAATGATCTCTATTAACTTGATAGTAAATATCCCTTCATGCTGTGTTTGCACAAAGCACAGCATACATTAGAGATCAGGTGTATGAGAAATGTATTTAATTGGATATTAGTGAGACTGACGTGCACATGAAAAACACATCATTAACTTAGAATATAATGTGAAGGTTACCTCTCCATTTTTGTACAAGGAGTTTGTGTGAATTAATAGCGCTCTTTTATATTTATATAATGCTCAGGAGTTTCATGCTTATATTTAATATAAAAATGACATGAACAAATTATTACCTGTTACTCAAACCAGATGCAAAAGTTTTCAACAGTAGACATACTTTGTTATCATCATGACCTTTAAATATCCAAACTGCTTATTATCCGCAATTTT
Source organism: Piliocolobus tephrosceles (assembly GCF_002776525.5). Taxonomy (NCBI): domain Eukaryota; kingdom Metazoa; phylum Chordata; class Mammalia; order Primates; family Cercopithecidae; genus Piliocolobus; species Piliocolobus tephrosceles. Next base: position 6,153 of record NW_022299938.1, read on the forward strand.
TTTTTTTTTTTTTTTTTTTTTTTTTGAGACAGAGTCTCACTCTGTCACCCAGGCTGGAGTGCGGTGGCACCATCTCAGCTCACCGCAAGCTCCTCCTCCCAGGTTCATGCCATTCTCCCGCCTCACTGTCCAGAGTAGCTGGGACTACAGGCGCCTGCCACCATGCCCGGCTAATTTTTTGTATTTTTAGTATTTTTAGTAGAGATGGGGTTTCACCGTGTTAGCCAGGATGGTCTCAATCTGACCTCATGATCCACCTGTCTCGGCCTCCCAAAGTGATGGGATTACAGGCGTGAGCCACCATTCCCAGCCTATTATCAGCAACTTTAATATTTAGATAATTAATCATTCTAATACCCAAATATACAAATTAGTTACTAAATGAATCAATAACACAAATTTAGAAGTTCATTAGGAAGTAGGTTGGTGTGTATTTCTTCATGATAGGGACACTGACAAAATAACAAAATAAATCAGTCAAAGATTGAAGTACACTGTGAAATTGAAAGAGATTGGCAAACATGCCTCCAATGTGGACAACATATTGTTTCATAGTGGTATAGAGCTTGCTTATTAGACAACAGTTTATGTATTAAGACTCATTTCAAGACTCTTGCCTCAGCCTCACAATGTTTCATTATCTTGAACTATCTCATCACAACCTTTTTTCAAACCTAAGCACTCGTCCACCTTAAAAACCTGCATTACATCACTTCAGTCCAGAAACCAAAACCTCACAAACAAGTTTACTCAACACCTTCTGCAATATTACTCAGACTTTGTCAAAATGGTGTGCACCCTTAAAGTAAGAAGTTGGTCTAATTAACTTTGATAAAATTTTTTTTCTCTTGGACATTTTTGGATTCAATTGTTCATAATTCAGTTTTCTCAAGTACTGAAGCATTGTAAACTTATAGTGATACAGCTTTTGTGTTCAACAAAAGTGAGAGCCTTGGATGCCCTATGAAAAAGCCTGACTGCAGAATTGTTCTTTGCTGTTTTAATTGCTCTCTCTTTGCTGTCATTGATGGGGAAACTGAGCACTGCTACTTGCTTAAGCTTGGGGAATCCATAGAGGCATACCTTAGTTACCTACCCTTATTTCTAACCTATACTTACTGCCCAAGGGCTTCTAGATTACAGCTGTCCTAATCCATTTGATCACAATAACGTCTTAAAGGCTATGCTTTCACTATAATTAGACAGGACTAAGGATACACTGCATTATATTAATGTGTACTCCAAGCATTGCAGTTCAGATATACCTCCTATAGCCAAACTTTTAAAGGAAAAACAATCTTCCTTCAGAATGCCAGATGTAAAACACATTTGATCCCCAACTACTTTATAGAGCTAGAACCAATGAGTTCATATGTTGTTGACCATAGGGCAGAGAAAAGGGATTCCCTATCCTCCAGTGCTCATTTTAAGATCTGTATATATTTGTCCTCAAATTTGGTAATCTATCCTTGGGTGGTTCTGAAAGGAAGGGGTCATACGAATATTGCTCTCATAAGACCTCTCTGCTTCTATGTAAATGTGTGGGTGAAAATAAACACATAATTAAAAGGGTTACAGCTAACTCTTCACTTATCAATATATGTATATATGCATATATGTGTGTATATATGATTATGTCAGAATGAGGGTAACTTGGGAACGCTATATATCTATATATTCTCCCAAATACACGTGTGTGTGTGTGTGTGTGTGTGTGTGTGTTAGATTGATGAATCAGAAAACAAGATAATTAGTCTTCCTTTGATTGAATTGAATGAATGTATTGTGACAAAATGACCATTAACCATCAAACTGTGGTTAATGCTAATGGAAACACAAAGAAAGATGAAAAAAGAAAACATTTCTTTTCTCTCAGATGGTGTATCACTTTCCTGTGAAACTCTTAAAATTGAACTTTGAATGGTGTGAATCTTTTAAATAACCATCACATAAATTTAAGTTTGTTTTAGAAATAGATGTACACCAGGGGAACCTGACTTTTTTTCATTCAAGAAATGTTGGCTAGACATGGCCTTCTTTGTTGGGACTTTACCTCTAGGGAACACATGATGCCATTTGGTTCGCCAGCTCAAAATGGTGGTGATGCTTTTTGGAGGAAGAGCACAACCATCTATTGTAACCTTCCATATTATGTATAATCAGAAAAGCTATTGATTACTACATCATTCTTTTGTTTCCATTCATCAGTAGTTGATTATTTCTTATTTGCAATGTATTTTCATCCCATTATTCTTACACCTCTTTTTAGTTTGAAAGTTTTTCAATTTTTAAATTATTTAATTTGTAATTGGCACATAATAGTTGTACTTATTTCTAAAATAAAATATGATGTTTCGATACATGTGTCCATAGGATAATGATCAAATCAGGGTAATTATGATACCCATCACTTTAAACACTTCTTTGTGATGCCAGCATCCAAAGTATTTATTTCTAACTATCTAGGAATATACGTTGCATTGTTATTTGCTATACTTACCCTACTGAGTAATAGAACATCAAAGGTTATTCTTCCTGTTTAATCGTAACTTTGCCTCCATTGATCATCCTCTCCGAGTCTTACCTTTCCCCATCCCTCCCCAGACTCTGATAACCACCATTCCACTCTTTACTTCTGCCATTTGCATGGACACGGATGAACTAGTAGGGCATTATGTTGAGTTAAATAAGCCAGGAACAGAAGGACAAACACTGAATGGTTGTACTCACATGTGGAATCTAAAAATTAAAAAAAAAAAAAAAAAAAGATTTTATAAAATAAGAGACAGTTTTTCTAAGTAATATTTAGTTTTTCAAATTGTGTCACATTCAGGCTTTCCTATTTTTTAAAATATTAATTAACATTTCTATTGTTTATTTTTCCACTAACGTCAACAGTATAATCAAAGAAAGCAAATATTTTGAACAATCAGAACATTAATTCCTGGAAGCAGGTTTAGGGAACAATGAGTAGAACACAGTGACATTGTAAACCATTTCATTTTGTATATGCACAGTTGCTACCTAGATTCATGGGGAAGCTTAAGGGTAATTTCAATAACACATATAAGCAAAATATACCCATAAACTTACTTAATTCATTCCTAAAGGTGTTTTAAACTAATATTCTTGATTCTGGGCAGATCCAATTATTTTTCCCTTGGTAAAAATAATGTTTACTCGTGATTAGATGGAAGCAGAATGAGTGAAAACTAACAGTCGCTCGAAATTCCTGGGGACTATTAACCTCATTTACTCCTCAAGATAATATTTGGTTGTGATAAAGAAACAGTGTTACAAAGAAAAAGTGACTATTTCCACTTTATTATTCGGCACAGTATAGATTGAGATAACTCAGATTAAATTGCAAGGATAACATTCCAACAAAATCAATTACTTCATACTACACAGGTTTATTTTTTTCTCACAATTTTTATCTATTTCAATTCAATGTGTATGGCCAGGGATGAGGGTGGTTTGTTGATTACAGGACATTCATTTATTTCATTCTCATTCAGGGACTCAGACTGATCTGGCATCCTTAAGAAACACTACTTAGGACCAGAGAGTGTCAATGGAGAGAAGATGGCTGGGGTTTAAAATCTTGCCCATACAGTGATCAGCAGCCTCCTATTTGCAGAACAAGTCAAATAGCCATCTTCAACTTCATAGAAACAAGAAAGTGCAACTCTACCATCCACATGCCAAAAAAGATACAATTTAAAATCAATATATTTTAATAGATTTAATGAGGTCTACAGGTACTATGCATATTTTTATATAAAAGCAGAAAACAGTTTAAAAAATACTGAAGGCACTTTCACTTGAAGTTGTATAGCTAAAGATTTTATATTCCTAGTGAATCTCCAACAATAGAATTTCTAAATCGCTAAGCATGTGACATAATCAATAGTAATAGACTGAATGATAATTAGAAATCAATACACCAGAAATATTGTTTGGATACTCATCAATTACAGAACATTAAATACCTGCAGCAATCAATCAAGTGGCCAGGCTTAGTGGATATATGGAAGGCAGTCATGAGAACATAAGAAAAAGCCCACCAGGGGGAAGCACAAACTCAGTGTCTAGCTCTGATATGCAGTTATGTTTGTGTATAAACCAAAGATCCTACTGGTGCCTTAGTACAACTGGTAACTAGACTGGGCTAAGAGAGGTGTTTCTTCCTCTACCTCTTAGTACATACATCACAGTAAAATACCAGAGAACACTATACTGATACATTCTACTTTTCCAAATATGCTTGGCTCTCAAGAGTAATGCTTGCTTCTCTGCTTTGCAACAAACCCTTTTATTTTTCCTGATACCCAATCAGTCATGAAGAAAAACTTAATTTGATAATTTTCATTTAACTGTTACACGTGATACACTAAGCACTGAGTTACAAAATAAAAGAATGAAACACGAAGTGTTCATGATCTCTGGCCTAGAGGAGCTTGCCCTGAGGGGTGAAGGAGAAATGCAAAAGAATTACCATACCATACGGTTAGTGTTAAAACAGCTCAAACCTTTATCAAAGGGACAAAAACAATTAACTTCGCTTGAAGGAATTTAAGGAGCTTTCTGTGAAAGCGATTACAGAATGAAATTAGAAGTTTTCCAAAGTGCAAAAGGTGGAGATCTTTAACAGAAGGAAACCGGTATGCACAAAGGGTATTTGTTAAGTATTGTAACATAGCGCTGGCATTACAGACCAGAGAGTAATGAGTGGTTTGCAATGAGGAAATCACAGAGGTTTTTATTGTTGTAGTTGTTAGGATTGGAGTTTTAGTATTGTAGTTGTTTTAATTAAAGGATCCAGATGACCAGATTTGTTTTAAAAATTATTCCCTAGCTAAACAATTACTTTAGCATTTTTATCTTTACTTTGTATTTAATTATACTAGCCACTCAGTGCTACTTCTTGCCAGTTCCCTCACAGATTCCTAGAGTACTTCCCTTTCATGCTCCTAACCACTCAGGGTATTGCCCTGCCTATAGGTACTTTCTTGATCACCATATCTAACACATTTTCAGGCAATATTTCTCTTTTCCTTAGACCCATATGGACTGTCTTTTGTTTCAATATTTCATTCTTCATTTAAGCTCCTTTCCCTTTCCTTCCTTTTATTTAACTAGCAATTTTGGGGCTACATGTGTGTGGCTTTTCCTTAATTATAGATACCCTTGTGGATTGTTTTTTTCCAGATTTTAATCTTGATAATATGCTGTCAATAAGGCAAATAATATTATTTCTGCATTTTGAAAACCTCATTTGGTGGGCTATCTCAATGAACTGTCTACCAATTTTGCTTAGGGAAAAACAAAAAGGGTAAAAGTATATTTTCCTTACCCATCTATTCCACTTCCATTGAGCATCAAATGGGACTTTTATATTGAAAATATATCAGGAAACAAGTCATAAAATGTGGCCAAACAACTATCAGAGAATCTTGTCATTTAATATAGAGCATGTCATATTTTCTAAAGGAATGGATGGTTTAATTTATATATATAACTAACACCATGCTCAGTAAATAGTTGTGTAATTGATTACTTCATCCTAAAATCATATTAATGAAATAGTAATGGTTTTCCCTGTTAAACATGCCACTGTTTTTAATATTAGAATGTACCCGACCTAACAGTACATAGAGTATTCAATAGTCAATTATTCTACTTGGAAGTCAGAATTTCATCCATAGATTATCAGAGGTTTGACAGTGCGTGTCCTTGAATCTCCATGTGCATGTTAATGTCTTATTAAAATTAATATTTTTTAACTGTACATGAAGCATATTTGGTTTGAAATACAGGGCTAACCATCTTGCTATCTTATTTATAATCAGATGGAACATTAAGTCATTCACCTAGAAAATACTAGTAAAAGTGGATGTGTGTTTTATAGTCTAGCACAGATTATCTCCATGACCCCTTTCTCAATGAACCTCTCTGTCCATCACCTATTACTTTAGGATCTGAAAATGTTATGATCTTCCAACACCCACCTCTGAGACGACCTGACCCTTCACCTGAATGGGTGAAATTCTGTGCAGTGTTTTGAAACAGAATTAGCCCCTGACTTACAAGTGACCATTATACCCACTTTATGCCTGTGTTGTAAAATGGTCTTTGCAGAAGACATCTACCATTGCAATGGAAGCCACCAAGGAAATAAACATCCTGAATGTATGTTCACAGTAAGAAATCCTCTATCACTGTCTTGTACTGGGTCACACTCAGGATGAAACTGATAGAAGGCTGTATAAACCTATTTTAAAAATTTGAGATTCTACCCTGATCATTACTGGACATCATGCTACCTTCTTAGTGTACATCAAGGTGCTAGTTTTCCCAAAGAGCTACAGCAGACATACAGAAATCAGCTTTAGCAACCTTGTTCCTCTTGTTGGATTGATATGGTCCTAGATCTTAAGTATAATGACCACTTGATTTAGTAAACTGCTCTCTCATTCACCCTAAAGTACCCAACACCAACCAAAGTGAGGGTACAATAGTTATATGTAAATTTATAAAAACGGTTTTGGCAATCTAGCACTTGGCAATTTCGAACTGAAAGTTTGGGTATGAATAAGAGATGACTAAAAAATAGGTGAAGTTATACCTATTGGAATAGAATACACTGATTTTGCAGTAACAATGTGTGAACAAAACCCCTGATCCTGTGGAAGGAATATTTTAGGTACTAGGAAGTGCTGAGGATGAAGAGACATTAATGATTTTTGTCTTTAAAACACCCTTGAAACTGGATCCTCATCTCTCACCTTATACAAAAAGGTAATTTTACTATTTTTGTACCCACTAACTATCCATGCACACCCCCTAAAACCCCCATTGACCGTCATAGCCTCTGGTAACCATCCTTCCACTCTCAGTGTCCATGAGTTCAATTATTTTGATTTTTAAATCCTACAAATAAGTGAAAACGTGTGATGTTGGTCTTTCTGTGTTACCTAGGATGTTTGTTTCATCTTTCAGCATCAATGAAACTGTGACAGATTAGCTATTTGGTTTACAAGTAGGAAAAAAAAAAATCTTACATCCTTCACAGGTTTTGACATAGAGCAATTTCAAACTGCAAAATAACTTATCTGCCTCCAAAATATATTTTAATTCTATTCACTGTTTTCCTGTCTTCTACTACTTCCTATTCCAACCTTCATTTTGTCTTTAAATTACTGTAAAATCTTTTATGCCCCACCCCATTTATATTCAAGAAAGCAAAATAAAATTTTTAAAACATAAATTAATTATGCTATTTCAGTTGTTGTAACCCCTTAATGATTTTTTCTCAAACCTAAATCATAACCCTCATGCTTTGCTATGACCTACAATGTTCTGTGTCATTTGGCTTTTGACAGTCTTTACAAACTTATAGCTTAGCTCTATTCTCCTTGCTCAGTATTTTACAGCAATACAAACCGATGATAACGTCCTTGAATACATACAGGTTTTCTTTTTCACCAGGTCTTATCACATGATGCTATTATATCTGACAGCAAAAGATTTTCAAGTTTACTAAAAGGTGCATATTATCTCATCACCTAGATGGAATATCACATCCTTGGAGAGGCATCAACTAAACATCCTACTGAAGCATATTACATTCTGTCTTATTTGCTTTTTTAACAATTTGTAGCACAGTGATTTTTTATACATTTTTAATATATTTTATACATTTACCTGCATATTAAAACCTTGTTTTTATTAAAATATAAGCATCATGATAACTGGGATTCTATTTGTTTTACTCCTAGTTGTATCCAGAGTTTAGCACTTTAATGGGGAGAATTCTGTTACCACAAAAGATTCATATGAAGACCTAACCTAAGTACCTAAGAATGTGGCTATATTTGAAGACAGGGCCATTAAAAGGTCATTGACTTAAAAGGAAGTAGTTATGTTGGGTTCACATCCAACCTTACTGGTGTCCTTATAGAAAATTTGGGTACTCAGAGACACCCCAGAGATGCAGGCAGGGAGGAAAGACAACTAAGGACAGTGTGAGAAGGCAGCCATCTGCAAGTGAAGGAGAGAGGCCTCTGGAGAAAACAAACAATATTAGTCTGCTCTCATGCTGCTAATAAAGACATACCTAAAACTGAGTAATGTATAAAGGAAAGAGGTTAAATGGACTCACAGTTCCACATGGCTGGAGAGGTCTCACAATCATGGCAGAAGCGAATGAGGAACAAGGTCATGTCTTACATGGTGGCAGGAAAAAGAACATATGCAGGAAAACTCCCCTTTATAAAACCATCAGATCTCATGAAACTTATTCACTCTCATGAGAACAACATGAGAAAAAACTTCTTCACATTTCTTTTTTCTTTTCTTTTTTTTTTTATTATACTTTAAGTTCTAGGATACATGTGCATAACATGAAAGTTTGTTACATATGTATACTTGTGCCATGTTGGTGTGCTGCACACATCAACTCGTCAGCACCCATCAATTCGTCATTTATATCAGGTATAACTCCCAATGCAATCCCTCCCCCCTCCCCCTTCCGCATGATAGGCCCCAGTGTGTGATGTTCCCCTTCCCGAGTCCAAGTGAGCTCATTGTTCAGTTCCCACCTATGAGTGAGAACATGCGGTGTTTGGTTTTCTCTTCTTGTGATAGTTTGCTAAGAATGATGGTTTCCAGCTGCATCCATGTTCCTACAAAGGACACAAACTCATCCTTTTTTATGGGTGCATAATATTCCATGATTTATATGTGCCACATTTTCTTAATCCAGTCTGTCACTGATGGACATTTGGGTTGATTCCAAGACTTTGCTATCGTGAATAGTGCCACAATAAACATACGTGTGCATGTGTCTTTATAGCAGCATGATTTATAATCCTTTGGGTATATACCCAGTAGTGGGATGGCTGGGTCATATGGTACATCTAGTTCTAGATCCTTGAGGAATCGCCATACTGTTTTCCATAATGGTTGAACTAGTTTACAATCCCACCAACAGTGTAAAAGTGTTCCTATTTCTCCACATCCTCTCCAGCACCTGTTGTTTCCTGACTTTTGAATGATTGCCATTCTAACTGGTGTGAGATGTATCTCATTGTGGTTTTGATTTGCATTTCTCTGATGGCCAGTGATGATGAGCATTTTTTCATGTGTCTGTTGGCTGTATGAATGTCTTCTTTTGAGAAATGTCTGTTCATATCCTTTGCCCAT
>NW_022299939.1:0-2223 GCF_002776525.5 Piliocolobus tephrosceles
CATAAAATGAGTTAGGGAGGATTCCCTCTTTTTCTATTGATTGGAATAGTTTCAGAAGGAATGGTACCAGCTCCTCCTTGTACCTCTGGTAGAATTCAGCTGTGAATCCATCTGGTCCTGGGCTTTTTTTGGTGGGTAGGCTATTAATTGTTGCCTCAATTTCAGAGGCTGCTATTGGTCTATTCAGGGATTCAACTTCTTCCTGGTTTAGTCTTGGAAGAGTGTACGTGTCCAGGAAATTATCCATTTCTTCTAGATTTTCTAGTTGATTTGCGTAGAGGTGTTTATAGTATTCTCTGATGGTAGTTTGTATTTCTGTGGGGTCGGTGGTGATGTCCCCTTTATCATTTTTTATTGCGTCTATTTGATTCCTCTCTCTTTTCTTCTTTATTAGCCTTGCTAGCAGTCTGTCAATTTTGTTGATCTTTTAAAAAAACCAACTCCTGGATTCATTGATTTTTTGGAGGGTTTTTTGTGTCTCTATCTCCTTCAGTTCTGCTCTGATCTTAGTTATTTCTTGCCTTCTGCTAGCTTTTGAATGTGTTTGCTCTTGCCTCTCTAGTTCGTTTAATTGTGATGTTAGAGTGTCAATTTTAGATCTTTCCTGCTTTCTCTTGTGGGCACTTAGTGCTTTAAATTTCCCTCTACACACTGCTTTAAATGTGTCCCAGAGATTCTGGTATGTTGTATCTTTGTTCTCATTGGTTTCAAAGAATATCTTTATTTCTGCTTTCATTTCGTTATGTACCCAGTAGTCATTCAGGAGCAGGTCATTCAGTTTCCATGTAGTTGAGCGGTTTTGATTGAGTTTCTTAGTCCTGAGTTCTAGTTTGATTGCACTGTGGTCTGAGAGACAGTTTGTTATAATTTCTGTTATTTTACATTTGCTGAGGAGTGCTTTACTTCCAATTATGTGGTCAATTTTGGAATAAGTGCGATGTGGTGCTGAGAAGAATGTATATTCTGTTGACTTGGGGTGGAGAGTTCTATAGATGTCTATTAGGTCCGCTTGGTGTAGAGATGAGTTCAATTCCTGGATATCCTTATTAACTTTCTGTCTCGTTGATCTGTCTAATGTTGACAGTGGAGTGTTGAAGTCTCCCATTATTATTGTATGGGAGTCTAAGTCTCTGTGTAAGTTTCTAAGGACTTGCTTTATGAATATGGGTGCTCCTGTATTGAGTGCATATATATTTAGGATAGTTAGCTCTTCCTGTTGAATTGATCCCTTTACCATTATGTAATGGCCTTCTTTGTCTCTTTTGATCTTTGATGGTTTAAAGTCTGTTTTATCAGAGACTAGGATTGCAACCCCTGCTTTTTTTTGTTCTCCATTTGCTTGGCAGATCTTCCTCCATCCCTTTATTTTGAGCCTATGTATGTCTCTGCATGTGAGATGGGTCTCCTGAAGACAGCAGACTGATGGGTCTTGACTCTTTATCCAGTTTGCCAGTCAGTGTCTTTTAATTGGAGCATTTAGTCCATTAACATTTAAGGTTAATATTGTTATGTGTGAACTTGATCCTGCCATTATGTTATTAACTGGTTATTTTGCTCATTAGTTGATGCAGTTTCTTCCTAGCCTCAATGGTCTTTACATTTTGGCATGTTTTTGCAATGGCTGGTACCTGTTGTTCCTTTCCATGTTTAGGGCTTCCTTCAGGGTCTCTTGTAAGGCAGGCCTGGTGGTGACAAAATCTCTAAGCATTTGCTTATCTGTAAAGAATTTTATTTCTCCTTCACTTATGAAACTTAGTTTGGCTGGATATGAAATTCTGGGTTTAAAATTCTTTTCTTTAAGAACGTTGAATATTGGCCCCCACTCTCTTCTGGCTTGTAGAGTTTCTGCCGAGAGATCTGCTGTCAGTCTGATGGGCTTCCCTTTGTGGGTAACCCGACCTTTCTCTCTGGCTGCCCTTAAGATTTTTTCCTTCATTTCAACTTTGGTGAATCTGGCAATTATGTGTCTTGGAGTTGCTCTTCTGGAGGAGTATCTTTGTGGCGTTCTCTGTATTTCCTGAATTTGAATGTTGGCCTGCCCTGCTAGGTTGGGGAAGTTCTCCTGGATGATATCCTGTAGAGTGTTTTCCAATTTGGTTCCATTTTCCCCCTCACTTTCAGGCACCCCAATCAGACGTAGATTTGGTCTTTTTACATAATCCCATACTTCTTGCAGGCTTTGTTCATTTCTTTTTCTTCTTTTTTCTTTTGGTTTCTCTTCTC
>NW_022299940.1:0-4985 GCF_002776525.5 Piliocolobus tephrosceles
CCTTGCCCATGCCTATGTCCTGAATGGTACTACCTAGATTTTCTTCTAGGGTTTTTATGGTATTAGGTCTAACATTTAAGTCTCTAATCCGTCTTGAATTAATCTTCGTATAAGGAGTAAGGAAAGGATCCAGTTTCAGCTTTCTACTTATGGCTAGCCAATTTTCCCAGCACCATTTATTAAATAGGGAATCCTTTCCCCATTTCTTGTTTCTCTCAGGTTTGTCAAAGATCAGATGGTTGTAGATGTGTGGCATTATTTCTGAGGGCTCCGTTCTGTTCCATTGGTCTATATCTCTGTTTTGGTACCAGTACCATGCTGTTTTGGTTACTGTAGCCTTGTAGTATAGTTTGAAGTCAGGTAGCGTGACACCTCCGGCTTTGTCCTTTTGACTTAGGATTGTCTTGGCAATGCGGGCTCTTTTTTGGTTCCATATGAACTTTAAAGCAGTTTTTTCCAATTCAGTGAAGAAACTCATTGGTAGCTTGATGGGGATGGCATTGAATCTATAAATAACCTTGGGCAGTATGGCCATTTTCACAATATTGATTTTTCCTATCCATGAGCATGGTATGTTCTTCCATTTGTTTGTTTCCTCTTTGATTTCACTGAGCAGTGGCTTGTAGTTCTCCTTGAAGAGGTGCTTTACATCCCTTGTAAGTTGGATTCCTAAGTATTTTATTCTCTTTGAAGCAATTGTGAATGGAAGTTCATTCATGATTTGGCTTTCCATTTGTCTGTTACTGGTGTGTAAGAATGCTTGTGATTTTTGCACATTAATTTTGTATCCTGAGACTTTGCTAAAGTTTCTTATCAGCTTAAGGAGACTCTGGGCTGAGACGATGGGGTTTTCTAAATATACAATCATGTCATCTGCAAACAGGGATAATTTGACTTCTTCTTTTCCTAACTGAATACCCTTGATTTCTTTCTCTTGCCTGATTGCCCTAGCCAGAACTTCCAACACTATGTTGAATAGGAGTGGTGAGAGAGGGCATCCCTGTCTTGTGCCAGTTTTCAAAGGGAATTTTTCCAGTTTTTGCCCATTCAGTATGATATTGGCTGTGGGTTTGTCATAAATATCTCTTATTATTTTGAGATATGTTCCATCAATCCCGAATTTATTGAGCGTTTTTAGCATGAAGGGCTGTTGAATTTTGTCAAAGGCCTTTTCTGCATCTATTGAGATAATCAAGTGGTTTTTGACTTTGGTTCTATTTATATGCTGGATTATGTTTATTGATTTGTGAATGTTGAACCAACCTTGCATCCCAGGGATGAAGCCCACTTGATCATGGTGGATAAGCTTTTTGATGTGCTGCTGGATCTGGTTTGCCAGTATATTATTGAGGATTTTTGCATCGATGTTCATCAGGCATCTTGGTCTATAATTCTCTTTTTTTGTTGTGTCTCTGCCAGGCTTTGGTATCAAGATGATGTTGGCCTCATAAAATGAGTTAGGGAGGATTCCCTCTTTTTCTATTGCTTGGAATAGTTTCAGAAGGAATGGTACCAGCTCCTCCTTGTACCTCTGGTAGAATTCGGCTGTGAATCCATCTGGTCCTGGACTTTTTTTGATTGGTAGCCTATTAATTATTGCCTCAATTTCAGAGCCTGCTGTTGGTCTATTCAGGGATTCAACTTCTTCCTGGTTTAGTCTTGGGAGAGTGTAAGTGTCCAGGAAATTATCCATTTCTTCTAGATTTTCTAGTTGATTTGTGTAGAGTTGTTTATAGTATTCTCTGATGGTAGTTTGTATTTCTGTGGGGTCGGTGGTCATATCCCCTTTATCATTTTTTATTGCATCTCTTTGATTCTTCTCTCTTTTCTTCTTTATTAGCCTTGCTAGCGGTCTATCAATTTTGTTGATCTTTTCAAAAAACCAACTCCTGGATTCATTGATTTTCTGGAGGGTTTTTTGTGTCTCTATCTACTTCAGTTCTGCTCTGATCTTAGTTATTTCTTGCCTTCTGTTAGCTTTTGAATGTGTTACGTGCTCAATTTTGGAATAAGTGTGATGTGGTGCTGAGAAGAATGTATATTCTGTTGATTTGGGGTGGAGAGTTCTGTAGATGTCTCTTAGGTCTGCTTGCTGCAGAGATGAGTTCAATTCCTGGATATCCTTGTTAACTTTCTGTCTCATTGATCTGTCTAATGTTGACAGTGGGGTGTTGAAGTCTTCCATTATTATTGTATGGGAGTCTAAGTCTCTTTGTAAGTCTCTAAGGACTTGCTTTATGAATCTGGGTGCTCCTGTATTGGATGCATATATATATTTAGGATAGTTAGCTCTTCCTGTTGAATTGATCCCTTTACCATTATGTAATGGCCTTCTTTGTCTCTTTTGATCTTTGTTGGTTTAAAGTCTGTTTTATCAGAGAGTAGGATTCCAACCCCTGCTTTTTTTTGTTCTCCATTTGCTTGGTAGATCTTCCTCCATCCCTTTATTTTGAGCCTATATATGTCTCTGCATGTGAGATGGGTCTCCTGAATACAGCAAACTGATGGGTCCTGACTCTTTATCCAGTTTGCCAGTCTGTGTCTTTTAATTGGAGCATTTAGTCCATTTACATTTAAGGTTAATATTGTTATGTGTGAACTTGATCCTGCCATTATGATATTAACTGGTTATTTTGCTCATTAGTTGATGCAGTTTCTTCCTAGGCTCGATGGTCTTTACATTTTGGCATGTTTTTGCAATGGCTGGTACCGGTTGTTCCTTTCCATGTTTAGGGCTTCCTTCAGGGTCTCTTGTAAGGCAGGCCTGGTGGTAATAAAATCTCTAAGCATTTGCTTATCTGTAAAGGATTTTATTTCTCCTTCACTTATGAAACTTAGTTTGGCTGGATAAGAAATTCTGGGTTTAAAATTCTTTTCTTTAGGAATGTTGAATATTGGCCCCCACTCTCTTCTGGCTTGTAGAGTTTCTGCCAAGAGATCTGCTGTTAGTCTGATGGGCTTCCCTTTGTGGGTAACCTGACCTTTCTCTCTGGCTGCCCTTAAGATTTTTTCCTTCATTTCAACTTTGGTGAATCTGGCAATTATGTGTCTTGGAGTTGCTCTTCTGGAGGAGTATCTTTGTGGCGTTCTCTGTATTTCCTGAATTTGAATGTTGGCCTGCCCTACTAAGTTGGGGAAGTTCTCCTGGATGATATCCTGAAGAGTGTTTTCCAACTTGGTTCCATTTTCCCCTTCACTTTCAGGCACCCCAATCAGACGTAGATTTGGTCTTTTTACACAATCCCATACTTCTTGCAGGCTTTGTTCATTTCTTTTTCTTCTTTTTTCTTTAGATTTCTCTTCTCGCTTCATTTCATTCATTTGATCCTCAATCACTGATACTCTTTCTTCCAGTTGATCGAGTCGGTTACTGAAGCTTGTCCATTTGTCATGTATTTCTCGTGTCATGGTTTTCATCTCTGTCAGTTCATTTATGGCCTTCTCTGCATTAATTATTCTAGTTATCAATTCTTCCACTCTTTTTAAAGATTTTTAGTTTCTTTGCACTGAGTACGTAATTCCTCCTTTAGCTCTGAGAAGTTTGATGGACTGAAGCCTTCTTCTCTCATCTTGTCAAAGTCATTCTCTGTCCAGCTTTGATCTGTTGCTCGTGATGAGCTGCGTTCCTTTGCAGGGGGAGATGTGCTCTTATTTTTTGAATTTCCAGCTTTTCTGCCCTGCTTTTTCCCCATCTTTGTGGTTTTATCTGCCTCTGATCTTTGATGATGGTGACGTACTGATGGGGTTTTGGTGTGGGTGTCCTTCCTGTTTGTTAGTTTTCCTTCTAACAGTCAGGACCCTCAGCTGTAGGTCTGTTGGAGATTGCTTGAGGTCCACTCCAGACCCTGTTTGTGTGGGTATCAGCAGCAGAGGTTGCAGAAGATAGAATATTGCTGAACAGCGAGTGTACCTGTCTGATTCTTGCTTTGGAAGCTTCCTCTCAGGGGTGTACTCCACCCTGTGAGGTGTGGGGTGTCGGTCTGCCCCTAGTGGGGGATGTCTCCCAGTTAAGCTACTCAGGGGTCATATGAGCCACTTGATCAGGCAGGCTGTCCATTCTCAGATCTCAACCTCCATGTTGGGAGATCCACTGCTCTCTTCAAAGCTGTCAGACAGAGTCGTTTGCGTCTGCAGAGGTTTCTGCTGCTTTGTTGTTGTCGTTGTTGTTGATTAGCTGTGCCCTGTCCCCAGAGGTGGAGTCTACAAAGACAGGCCGGGCTCCTTGAGCTGCTGTGAGCTCCACCCAGTTTGAGCTACCCAGCGGCTTTGTTTACCTACTTAAGCCTCAGCAATGGCGGGCGCCCCTCCCCCAGCCTCGCTGGTGCCTTGCAGTTAGATGGCAGACTGCTGTGCTAGCAATGAGGGAGGCTCCTTGGGCGGTTGTGGGACCCTCCTGGCCAGGTGTAGGAAATAATCTCCTAGTGTGCCCGTTTGCTAAGACCCTTGGTACAGCGCAGTATTGGGGTGGGAGTTACTCGATTTTCCAGGTGTTGTGTGTCTCAGTTCCCCTGGCTAGGAAAAGGGATTCCCTTCCCCCTCGCACTTCCCAGGTGAGGCGATGCCTCGCCCTGCTTCAGCTCTGGCTGGTCGGGCTGCAGCAGCTGACCAGCACTAATTGTCCGGCACTCCCTAGTGAGATGAACCCAGTACCTCAGTTGAAAATGCAGAAATCACCTGTCTGCTGTGTCGCTCACGCTGGGAGCTGGAGACTGGAGCTGTTCCTATTCGGCCGTCTTGCTCCGCCCCCACTCAGTGCCCTTTTTAATAAAAAATTACTATAATGGTACAGGCTCTGCAGGAGAAACAAGTGTCATACCAAGTTTCTCCACTCTCTGCCAAACATTGGTATTTCCCCTTCTTTGTCAGCCCATTGGATTGCAGCTCTTACAGTCTGAAGCTTCCCTTTAAGCTTCTCATCCCCCATATTATCTTTTTCTTCTTTTTCTTTTCTTTTCTTTTCTTTTCTTTTTTTTTTTTTTTTTTTT
>NW_022299941.1:0-3009 GCF_002776525.5 Piliocolobus tephrosceles
TGTTGGAAGTTCTGGCTAGGGCAATCAGGCAAGAGAAAGAAATCAAGAGTATTCAGTTAGGAAAAGAAGAAGTCAAATTGTCCCTGTTTGCAGATGACATGATTGTGTATTTAGAAAACCCCATCGTCTCAGCCCAAAATCTTCTTAAGCTGATAAGCAACTTCAGCAAAGTCTCAGGATACAAAATTAATGTGCAAAAATCACAAGCATTCTTATACACCAGTAACAGACAAGCAGAGAGCCAAATCAGGAATGAACTTCCATTCACAATTGCTTCAAAGAGAATAAAATACCTAGGAATCCAACTTACAAGGGATGTAAAGGACCTCTTCAAGGAGAACTACAAACCACTGCTCAGTGAAATCAAAGAGGACACAAACAAATGGAAGAACATACCATGCTCATGGATAGGAAGAATCAATATCGTGAAAATGGCCATACTGCCCAAGGTTATTTATAGATTCAATGCCATCCCCATCAAGCTACCAATGAGTTTCTTCACCGAATTGGAAAAAACTGCTTTAAAGTTCATATGGAACCAAAAAAGAGCCCGTATTGCCAAGACAATCCTAAGTCAAAAGGACAAAGCCGGAGGCGTCACGCTACCTGACTTCAAACTATACTACAAGGCTACAGTAACCAAAACAGCATGGTACTGGTACCAAAACAGAGATATAGACCAATGGAACAGAACGGAGCCTTCAGAAATAATGCCACACATCTACAACCATCTGATCTTTGACAAACCTGACAAAAACAAGAAATGGGGAAAGGATTCCCTATTTAATAAATGGTGCTGGGAAAATTGGCTAGCCATAAGTAGAAAGCTGAAACTGGATCCTTTCCTTACTCCTTATACGAAGATTAATTCAAGATGGATTAGAGACTTAAATGTTAGACCTAATACCATAAAAACCCTAGAAGAAAATCTAGGTAGTACCATTCAGGACATAGGCATGGGCAAGGACTTCATGTCTAAAACACCAAAAGCAACGGCAGCAAAAGCCAAAATTGACAAATGGGATCTAATTAAACTAAAGAGCTTCTGCACAGCAAAAGAAACTACCATCAGAGTGAACAGGCAACCTACAGAATGGGAGAAAATTTTTGCAATCTACTCATCTGACAAAGGGCTAATTTCCAGAATCTACAAAGAACTCAAACAAATATACAAGAAAAAAACAAACAACCCCATCCAAAAGTGGGCAAAGGATATGAACAGACATTTCTCAAAAGAAGACATTCATACAGCCAACAGACACATGAAAAAATGCTCATCATCACTGGCCATCAGAGAAATGCAAATCAAAACCACAATGAGATACCATCTCACACCAGTTAGAATGGCAATCATTAAAAAATCAGGAAACAACAGGTGTTGGAGAGGATGTGGAGAAATAGGAACACTTTTACACTGTTGGTGGGATTGTAAACTAGTTCAACCATTATGGAAAAGAGTATGGCAATTCCTCAAGGATCTAGAACTAGAAGTACCATATGACCCAGCCATCCCACTACTGGGTATATACCCAAAGGATTATAAATTATGCTACTACAAAGACACATGCACATGTATGTTTATTGCGGCACTATTCACAATAGCAAAGACTTGGAATCAACCCAAATGTCCATCAGTGACAGACTGGATTAAGAAAATGTGGCACATATACACCATGGAATACTATGCAGCCATAAAAAAGGATGAGTTTGCGTCCTTTGTAGGGACATGGATGCAGCTGGAAACCATCATTCTTAGCAAACTATCTCTTCACTTTTCTAAGCATTTTCCTAACATATATTATACAGTCCTTACAATTAACCAGTGAGGTAGCTATCAATATCCTCATTTTACATATGAAGAAACTGAGGCTCAAAGGAAAGAACACACTTAGGCCAGGTTAGAACTGAAACCTGCTGGGACAGATGAGATAAGTTAGAGAAGGAGGTTAGAAATAAAATTGTTGCTGGGTGAGGTGCCTCACGTCTATAATCCCAGCACTTTGGGAGGTGGGGGCCGGTGGATCACAAGGTCAGGAGTTTGAGACCAACCTGGCCAACATAGTGAAACCCCATCTCTACTAAAAATACATCAATTAGCCGGGCATGGTGTCGTGTGCCTGTAGTCCCACCTACTCGAGAGGCTGAGGCAGGAGAATCGCTTGAACCTGGGAGGCGGAGATTGTGGTAAGCCGAGATCATGCTACTGCACTCTAGCCGGGGCAATACAGCAAGACTCCATCTTAAAAAAAAAAAAAAAAAAAAGAAAAGAAAAGAAATAACATTGTCCCTAATTCTCTCTTCTGTAATTAATATTCTTTTTATTATGTTCTGGTTTCTCTTGCAAGTTGAGTTGGTTTTATCCTTTTCTCCTTTTATTTATCAATTACAATTTAAAAAGAGGCTTCAGACAGGAAAATGCATACACACCCTTTCTTATCTGAAACACACCTCTCTGTTACCCTTACAACCTGCTTTAGTTGTCTGAAGCAATTTTAATGGTTTTCTAGTCTCCCTAGTAGATGGGGTTCCTGATATTTTGTAAACAGTAATGCTGGAGAGCATGTGCTTATTATTTTTTTTTTTTTTTGAGACAGAGTCTCACTCTGTCTCTGTCACCCAGTCTGGAGTGCAGTGGCCGGATCTCAGCTCACTGCAAGCTCTGCCTCCTGGGTTCACACCATTCTCCTGCCTCAGCCTCCCGAGTAACTGAGACTACAGGCGCCCGCCACCACGCCCGGCTGATTTTTTGTATTTTTAGTAGAGACAGGGTTTCACCATGTTAGCCAGGATGGTCTTGATCTCCTGACCTCGTGATCCGCCCGCCTCGGCCTCCCAAAGTGCTGGGATTACAGGCGTGAGCCACTGCGCCCAGCCCACATGTGCCTTTCAGGAGTGAATTTTAGCCTTAGCAAGAAGGATATGGTGTGGGATCTGGAAACACTTCCTGGCAGAAAGGAAGAAAGAGAGTCTTTCCATGGAAATATATGTATGTATGTGTATATATATGTG
>NW_022299942.1:0-1979 GCF_002776525.5 Piliocolobus tephrosceles
GGTTTCATCCCTGGGATGCAAGGCTGGTTCAACATTCGCAAATCAATCAACGTAATCCGGCATATAAACAGAACCAAAGACAAGAACCACATGATTATCTCAATAGATGCAGAAAAGGCTTTTGACAAAATTCAAGAGCCCTTCATGCTAAAAACGCTCAATAAATTCGGTATTGATGGAACGTACCTCAAAATAATAAGAGCTATTTATGACAAACCCACAGCTAATATCATACTGAATGGGCAAAAACTGGAAAAATTCCCTTTGAAAACTGGCACAAGACAGGGATGCCCTCTCTCACCACTCCTATTCAACATAGTGTTGGAAGTTCTGGCTAGGGCAATCAGGCAAGAGAAAGAAATCAAGGGTATTCAGTTAGGAAAAGAAGAAGTCAAATCGTCCCTGTTTGCAGATGACATGATTGTATATTTAGAAAACCCCATCGTCTCCGCCCAAAATCTCCTTAAGCTGAGAAGCAACTTCAGCAAAGTCTCAGGATACAAAATTAATGTACAAAAATCACAAGCATTCTTATACACTAGTAACAGACAAGCAGAGAGCCAAATCAGGAATGAACTTCCATTCACAATTGCTTCAAAGAGAATAAAATACCTAGGAATCCAACTTACAAGGGATGTCAAGGACCTGTTCAAGGAGAAACTACAAACCACTGCTCAGTGAAATAAAAGAGGACACAAACAAATGGAAGAACATACCATGCTCATGGATAGGAAGAATGAATATCGTGAAAATGGCCATACTGCCCAAGGTTATTTATAGATTCAATGCCATCCCCATCAAGCTACCAATGAGTTTCTTCACAGAATTGGAAAAAACTGCTTTAAAGTTCATATGGAACCAAAAAAGAGCCCGCATTGCCAAGACAATCCTAAGTCAAAAGGACAAAGCTGGAGGCGTCACGCTACCTGACTTCAAACTATACTACAAAGCTACAGTAACCAAAACAGCATGGTACTGGTACCAAAACAGAGATATAGACCAATGGAACAGAACAGAGTCCTCAGAAATAATACCACACATCTACAGCCATCTAATCTTTGACAAACCTGAGAGAAACAAGAAATGGGGAAAGGATTCCCTATTTAATAAATGGTACTGGGAAAATTGGCTAGCCATAAGTAGATAGCTGAAACTGGATCCTTTCCTTACTCCTTATACGAAGATTAATTCAAGATGGATTAGAGACTTAAATGTTAGACCTAATACCACAAAAACCCTAGAAGAAAACCTAGGCAATACCATTCAGGACATAGGCATGGGCAAGAACTTCATGTCTAAAACACCAAAAGCAACGGCAGCGAAAGCCAAAATTGACAGATGGGATCGAATTAAACTAAAGAGCTTCTGCACAGCAAAAGAAACTACCATCAGAGTGAACAGGCAACCTACAGAATGGGAGAAAATTTTTGCAATCTACTCATCTGACAAAGGGCTAATATCCAGAATCTACAAAGAACTCAAACAAATATACAAGAAAAAAACAAACAACCCTATCAAAAAGTGGGGAAAGGATATGAACAGACATTTCTCAAAAGAAGACATTCATACAGCCAACAGACACATGAAAAAATGCTCATCATCACTCGCCATCAGAGAAATGCAAATCAAAACCACCACAATGAGATACCATCTCACACCAGTTGGAACGGCAGTCATTAAAAAATCAGGAAACAACAGGTGTTGGAGAGGATGTGGAGAAATAGGAACACTTTTACACTGTTGGTGGGATTGTAAACTAGTTCAACCATTATGGAAAACAGTATGGCGATTCCTCAAGGATCTAGAACTAGATGTACCATATGACCCAGCCATCCCACTACTGGGTATATACCCAAAGGATTATAAATTATTCTACTACAAAGACACATGCACACGTATGTTTATTGCGGCACTATTCACAATAGCAAAGATTTGGAATCAACCCAAATGTCCATCAGTGACAGACTGGATTAAGAAAA
>NW_022299944.1:0-1350 GCF_002776525.5 Piliocolobus tephrosceles
TCTTGCTAGCGGTCTGTCAATTTTGTTGATCTTTTCAAAAAACCAACTCCTGGATTCATTGATTTTTTGGAGGGTTTTTTGTGTCTCTATCTCCTTCAGTTCTGCTCTGATCTTAGTTATTTCTTGCCTTCTGCTAGCTTTTGAATGTGTTTGCTCTTGCCTCTCTAGTTCTTTTAATTGTGATGTTAGAGCGTCAATTTTAGATCTTTCCTGCTTTCTCTTGTGGGCATTTAGTGCTATAAATTTCCCTTTACACACTGCTTTAAATGTGTCCCAGAGATTCTGGTATGTTGTATCTTTGTTCTCATTGGTTTCAAAGAACATCTTTATTTCTGCCTTCATTTCGTTATGTACCCAGTAGTCATTCAGGAGCAGGTTGTTCAGCTTCCATGTGGTTGAGTGGTTTTGATTGAGTTTCTTAGTCCTGAGTTCTAGTTTGATTGCACTGTGGTCTGAGAGACAGTTTGTTATCATTTCTGTTCTTTTACATTTGCTGAGGAGTGCTTTACTTCCAATTATGTGGTCAATTTTGGAATAAGTGCCATGTGGTGTTGAGAAGAATGTATATTCTGTTGATTTGGGGTGGAGAGTTCTATAGATGTCTATTAGGTCCGCTTGGTGCAGAGATGAGTTATATTCCTGGATATCCTTGTTAACTTTCTGTCTCGTTGATCTGTCTAATGTTGACAGTGGAGTGTTGAAGTCTCCCATTATTATTGTATGGGAGTGTAAGTCTCTTTGTAAGTCTCTAAGGACTTGCTTTATGAATCTGGGTGCTCCTGTATTGGGTGCATATATATTTAGGATAGTTAGCTCTTCCTGTTGAATGGATCCCTTTACCATTATGTAATGGCCTTCTGTGTCTCTTTTGATCTTTGATGGTTTAAAGTCTGTTTTATCAGAGACTAGGATTGCAACCCCTGCTTTTTTCTGTTCTCCATTTGCTTGGTAGATCTTCCTCCATCCCTTTATTTTGAGCCTATGTATGTCTCTTCATGTGAGATGGGTCTCCTGAAGACAGCAGACTGATGGGTCTTGACTCTTTATCCAGTTTGCCAGTCTGTGTCTTTTAATTGGAGCATTTAGTCCATTTACATTTAAGGTTAATATTGTTATGTGTGAACTTGATCCTGCCATTATGATATTAACTGGTTATTTTGCTTGTTCGTTTATGCAGTTTCTTCCTAGCTTCGATGGTCTTTACATTTTGGCATGTATTTGCAATGGCTGGTAGGGGTTGTTCCTTTCCATGTTTAGGGCTTCCTTCAGGGTCTCTTGTAAGGCAGGCCTGGTGGTGACAAAATCTCTAAGCATTTGCTTATCTGTAAAGAATTTTATTTCTCCTTCACT
>NW_022299945.1:0-13365 GCF_002776525.5 Piliocolobus tephrosceles
ACAGCAGACTGATGGGTCTTGACTCTTTATCCAGTTTGCCAGTCTGTGTCTTTTAATTGGAGCATTTAGTCCATTAACATTTAAGGTTAATATTGTTATGTGTGAACTTGATCCTGCCATTATGATATTAACTGGTTATTTTGCTCATTAGTTGATGCAGTTTCTTCCTAGCCTCGATGGTCTTTACATTTTGGCATGTTTTTGCAATGGCTGGTACCGGTTGTTCCTTTCCATGTTTAGTGCTTCCTTCAGAGTTTCTTGTAAGGCAGGCCTGGTGGTGACAAAATCTCTAAGCATTTGCTTATCTGTAAAGGATTTTATTTCTCCTTCACTGATGAAACTTAATTTGGCTGGATATGAAATTCTGGGTTTAAAATTCTTTTCTTTAAGAACGTTGACTATTGGCCCCCACTCTCTTCTGGCTTGTAGAGTTTCTGCCGAGAGATCTGCTGTCAGTCTGATGGGCTTCCCTTTGTGGGTAACCCGACCTTTCTCTCTGGCTGCCCTTAAGATTTTTTCCTTCATTTCAACTTTGGTGAATCTGGCAATGATGTGTCTTGGAGTTGCTCTTCCGGAGGAGTATCTTTGTGGCATTCTCTGCATTTCCTGGATTTGAATGTTGTCCTGCCCTACTAGGTTGGGGAAGTTCTCCTGGATGATATCCTAAAGAGTGTTTTCCATCTTGGTTCCATTTTCCCCCTCACTTTCAGGCACCCATATCAGACGTAGATTTGGTCTTTTTACATAATCCCATACTTCTTGCAGGCTTTGTTCATTTCTTTTTCTTCTTTTTTCTTTTGGTTTCTCTTCTCACCTCATTTCATTCATTTGATCCTCAATTGCTGATACTCTTTCTTCCAGTTGATCAAGCCGGTTACTGAAACTTGTGCATCTGTCACATATTTCTCGTGTCATGGTTTTCATCTCTGTCATTTCGTTTATGACCTACTCTGCATTAATTAGTCTAGCTGTCAATTCTTCCACTCTTTTTTCAAGATTTTTAGTTTCTTTGCACTGGGTACGTAATTCCTCCTTTAGCTCTGAGAAGTTTGATGGACTGAAGTCTTCTCCTCTCATTTCGTCAAAGTCATTCTCTGACCAGCTTTGATCCATTGCTGGCGATGAGCTGCACTCCTTTGCAGGGGGAAATGTGCTCTTGTTTTTTGAATTTCCAGCTTTTCGGCCCTGCTTTTTCCCCATCTTTGTGGTTTTATCTGCCTCTTGTCTTTGATGATGGTGACGTACTGATGGGGTTTTGGTATAGATGTCCTTCCTGTTTGATAGTTTTCCTTCTAACAGTCAGGACCCTCAGCTGCAGGTCTGTTGGAGATTGCTTTTGGACCACTCCAGACCCTGTTTGCCTGGGTATCAGCAGCAGAGGTTGCAGAAGGTAGAATATTGCTGAACAGCAAGTGTACCTGTCTGAGTCTTACTTTGGAAGCTTCCTCTCAGGGGTGTACTCCACCCTGTGAGGTGTGGGGTGTCAGACTGCGCCTAGTGGGGTATGTCTCCCAGTTAGGCTTCTCAGGGGTCAGGGACCCACTTGAGCAGGCAGTCTGTCCCTTCTCAGATCTCAACCTCCGTGTGTGGAGATCCACTGCTCTCTTCATAGCTGTCACACAGAGTCTTTTGCGTCTGCAGAGGTTTCTCCTGCTTTTTTTGTTGTTGTTGTTTAGCTGTGCCCTGTCCCCAGAAGTGGAGTCTACTGTGACAGGTAGGTTTCCTTGAGCTGCTGTGAGCTCCACGCAGTTCCAGCTTCCCAGCGGCTTTGTTTACCTACTTAAGCCTCAGCAATGGCAGGCGCCCCTCCTCCAGCCTGGCTGCTGCCTTGTGGTTAGATCGCAGACTGCTGTGCTAGCAATGAGGGAGGCTCTGTTGCCATGGGACCTTCCCGGCCAGGTGTAGAATATAATCTCCTGGTGTGCCCATTTGCTTAAAGTGCAGTATTGGGATGGGAATTACCCTATTTTCCAGGTGTTGTGTGTCTCAGTTCCCCTGGCTAGGAAAAGGGATTCCCATCCCCCTTGTGCTTCCCAGGTGAGGCGATGCCTCGCCCTGCTTCAGCTCTCACTGGTCGGGCTGCAGAAGCTGACCAGCACCGATTGTCCGGCCCTCCCTAGTGAGATGACCCCAGTACCTCAGTTGAAAATGCAGAAATCACCCATCTTCTGTGTCACTCGCACTGGGAGTTGGAGACTGGAGCTGTTCCTATTCAGCCATCTTGCTCCACCCCTCGGGAACGCTGTTAAGAATATGCTGAAAAATTTATACCCTCCGATAAAAACCAGAAGGAAACTTTCTGTGAAACTGCTCTAGGTCATGCGAAGTCCCCTTGCAGTGTTAAGCATCTGTTTTCATTGAGCAGTATTCTAACACTGTTTTAGGTGAGTCCACTAAAGGATACTCAGGAGCGCTTTGAGGCTTACAGTTAAAACGAAAATGTCTTCAAATAGATACTGGAGAGATGATTTCTGAGGAGCTGCTTCATGACGTGTGCATTCTTCTCACAGTGTTTCAGTTTTATTCTCATAGAGGATTGGGGAATCTCGTTTGAAGGAAAAGCTACCAGGGGACATTCGGGAGTATATGGACAGCTATGTTGAAAAGGAAATATCCTCAGACCAAAACTGGAAAGACGCTTTCTATGAAACTGCTTTGTGATAGATATATGTATTCATCTCACATACATGAAACTTTCTTTCTATTATGCAGTTTTCAAACTGCGTCATGGATGGATTCTCAAAGGGACATCCGGGAGCACATTCAGGTGTACGGTGATAAAGGAGATATCTTCAGATAAAAACTGGAGAGAAGCTTTTTGAGAAACTGCTTTGTGATGTGTGCATTCCACTCAGGGAGTTATACCTATTTTCTCATAAGGCAGCGTTTGAACACTGTTTCTGTAAAACTGAAAAAGTGATATTTGTAGTGCATTGAAGACTATGGCGAAAAGTGAAGTATCCAGAAATAAAACCCAGAAAGAAGCGTTCCAAGAAACTACTCTCTGACATCTGCCTTCATTTCAGAGAGTGAAAGCTTACACTACGGTGCCCAGTTTGGAAACTCTGTCTTTGAGGAATCTGTGATGGGATATTAAGTGGAATCCAGAGACTTGTGGTGAGAAAGGAAACGTCTTCCGATGAATACTGGAGAGAAGCTTTCGGAACAACTGCTTTCTAATGTCTGTATTCATCGCATAGAGTTAAACCATTCTTTGGATTGAGCAGTTTGAAATCACTGTTTCTGTGGAACCTGAGAAAGTCATTTTCGGGAAAGCTCTTAAGAATATGCTGAAAAAAAAATACCCTCCAATAAAAACCAGAAATAAACTTTCTGTGAAACTGTTCTAGGTCACGTGAAGTCCACCCTCACAGTTAAGCTTTTGTTTTAACTGAGAAGTAGTTTAACACTGTTTTAGGTGAGTCATCTGAGTAATACTCGGGAGTGCTTTGAGGCATACGGGTGAAAACGAAAATATCTTCAGATACATAGTGGAGAGCAGATTTCCGAGAAGCTGCTTTGTGACGTGTGCATTCCACTCACAGAGGTATACTTTTCTTCTCACAGAGGATTGGGGAATCCCGTTTGGAGACAAAGTGACCAGGGGACATTCGGGGGTATATGGACTGCATGGGTGAAAAAGGAAATATCCTCAGACAAAAACTGTAAAGAAGCTTTCTGTGAAAGTGCGTTGTGATAGATATGTCTATTCATCTCACATAGATAAAACTTTCTTTCTATTATGCAGTTTTGAAACTGCGTTATGGACGGATTAGCGAAGGGACTTTCGGGAACACATTCAGGACTGTGGGGAAATAGGAAATATCTTCAGATAAAAAATGGGGAGAAGCTTTCTGAGAACTGCTTTTTGATGTGCACATTCCACTCAGGGAGATATACCTCTTTTGTCATAAAGCAGTGTTTGAACACTGTCCCTTTAAAACTGAAAAAGTGATATTTTGCAGTGCATTGAAGACTAAGGCTAAAAGTGAAATATCCTGAAATAAACCCCAGAAAGAAGCTTTCCAACAAACTCCTCTCTGACGTGTGCATTCATTTCAGAGAGTTAAAGCTTACACTACGTTGCCTTCTGGAAACTCTGTTTTTGAGGACTCTGTGAAGGGATATTAAGTGGCGCTCGGCAGGCTTGTGGTGAGAAAGGAAACGTCCTCCAATGAAACCCGGAGAAAAGCTTTCAGAGCAACTGCTTTGTGTTGTGTGTATTCATCTCATAGAGTTAAATCACTCATTGGATTGAGCAGTTTTAAATCACTGTTTCTGTGTAACCTGAGAAAGGACATTTTGGAATGCTCCTAAGAATATGCTGATAAATAAATACCCTCCGATAAAAAAAGGAAGGAAACCTTCTGTGAAACTGCTCTAGGTCACGTGAATTCCACTCACACAGTTAGCTTCTGTTTTCATTGAGCAGTGTTCTAACACTGTTTTGGGTTAGTGAGCTAAGGGATAAACGGGAGCACCTTGCAGCTTACGGTGAAAGCGGAAATATCTCCAGAGAGATAGTGGAGATTAGATTTCCGAGAATCTGCTTTGTGACATGTGCATTCTACTCACAGTTATACTTTTCTTCTCATAGAGCACTGAGGAATCCCATTGGAGAAAACACTACCAGGGGTCATTCAGGAATATATCGACAGCTATGGTGAAAAAGGTAATATCCTCAGTTGAAAACTGGAAAGAAGATTTCTGTGAAACTGCTTTTTGATAGATATGTCTATTCATCTCACATAGATAAAACTTTCTTTTTATTACACAGTTTTGAAACTGTGTCATGGACGCATTCCTGAAGGGATATTCGGGAGCACATTCAGGCGTATCGTGTAAAAGGAGATATCTTCAGGTAAAAATTGAAGAGAAGCTTTCTGACAAACTGCTTTGTGGTGTATGCATTACACTCAGGCAGTTTTACCTCTTTTCTCATAAGGCAGTGTTTGAACAAGGTTCCTGTAAAAGTGAAAAAGTGATATTTTGCAGTGACTTGAAGACTATCGTGAAAAGTGAAATATCCTGAAATAAAACCTAGAAGGAAGTGTTCCAAGAAACTGCTCTCTGACGTGTGCATTCATTTCAGAGAGTTAAAGCTTACACTACATTGAACAGTTTGGAAACTGTCTTGGAGGAATCCTTGAAGGGATATTAAAGATTGAGTACACATGGATACAAAGAAGGGAACAGCAGACACACCGGGGCCTACATGAAGGTGGAGGGAGGGAGGAGGGTAAGGATCGAAAAAGTGCACATTGGGTACTATGCTTATTACCTGGGCGATGAAATAATCGAGACACCAAACCCCCATGACACACAATTTACCCACATAACAAATCTGCACATGTACTCCTGAAACTAAAATGAAAGTTACCAAAAAAAACCTCAAAAACAAAAAAGAGGCGCCTCTGGGCTTGTGGTGAGAAAGGAAACGTCTTCCAATGAAAACTGCAGAGAAGCTTTCGGAGCAACTGCTTTGTGATGTGTGTATTCATCTCATAGAGTTAAATTTTTCTTTGAATTGAGCAGTTTGAAATCACTGTTTCTATGGAACCTGAGAAAGAACATTTGGGAACGCTCTTAAAAATATGCTGAAAAGATTACCCTCCAATAAAAACCAGAAGGAAACTGTCTATGAAACTACTCTAGGTCACCTGAAGTCCACTCGCACAGTTAAATTTCTGTTTTCATTCAGAAGTATTCTAACACTCTTTCAGGTTAGTCAGCTAAGGGATACTCGGGAGCACTTAGAGGCTTATGGTGAAAGTGGAAATATCTCCAGATAGGTACTGAAGATTAGATTTCAGAGGTGCTGATTTGTGACGTGTGCATTCCACTTACAGAGTTATACTTTTTTTCTCAAAGAGGATTGGGGAATCCCATTTGGAGAAAAAGCTACCAGGGGACATTTGGGAGTAAATGGGCAGCTATGGTTAAAAAGGAAATATCTCAGACAAAAACTGGAAAGAAGCTTTCTGTGAAATTGCTTTGTGATAGATATGTCTATTCATCCCACATAGGTAAAACTTTCTTTCTATTATGCAGTTTTGAAACTGCATCATGGACGGATTCGCCAAGGGACATTCGCGAGCACATTCAGGCCTGTGGGGAAACAGGATATTTCTTCAGATAAAAACTGAAGAGAAGCTTTCTGAGAAACTGCTTTGTGATGTGTGAATTCCACTCATGGAGTTATATCTCTTTTCTCACAAGGCAGTGTTTGAACACTGTTCCTGTAAAACTGAAAAAGTGATATTTGCAGGGCATTGAAGACTATGGTGAAAACTGAAATATCCGGAAATAAAATCCAGAAAGAAGCATTACAAGAAACTACTCTCTGACATGTGCATTCATTTCAGAGAATTAAAGTTTACTCTACGTTGTGCAGTTTGTAAGCTCTGTCTTTGAGGAATCTGTGAAGGGATCTGTGGCGCCCGGATGCTTGTGGTGAGAAAGGAAACGTCTTCTGATGAAAACTGGATGGAAGCTTTCGGAACAACTGCTTTGTGATGTGGTATTCGTCGCATAGAGTTAAATCATTCTTTGTATTGAGCAGTTTGAAAGTACTGTTTCTGTGGAACCCGAGAGAGGACATTTTGGAACACTATTAAGAGTACGCTGAAAAAGAAACGTCCTCCAATAAAAACCAGAAGCAAACTTTCTGTGAAGCAGCTCTAGGTCGAGTGAAGTCCACTCACACAGTTAAGCTTCTGTTTTCATTGAGCAGTATTCTAACACTGTTTCAGGTGAGTCAGCTAAGGGACACTCGGGAGCGCTTTGAGGCTTACGGTGAAAATGAAAATATCTACAGATAGATACTGGAGAGAAGATTTCTGAAGAGCTGCTTTGTGATGTGAGCATTCCACTCACAGAGTTTTACTTTTCTTCTCATAGAGGATTAGGGAATCCCGTTTGGAGACAAAGCGACCAGGGAACTTTTGGGAGTATATGGACAGCTATGGTGAAAAAGGAGATATCCTCAGACAAATACTGGAAAGAAGCTTTCTGTGAAAGTGCTTTCTGATAGGCATGTCTATTCATCTCACATAGATAAAACTTTCTTTCTGTTACGCAGTTTTGATACTGTGTCATGGACGGATTCGTGAAGGGACATTCAGGAGCACATCCAGGCCTGTGGGGTAATAGGAAATATCTTCAGATAAAAACTGGAGAGAAGTTTTCTGAGCTTTGTGTTGTGTGCATTCCACTCAGGGAGTTATACCTCTTTTCTCATAAGGCAGTGTTTGGACACTGCTCCTGTAAAATTGAAAAAGTTATATTTTGCAGCGCATTGAAGACTGGCGAAAAGTGAAATATCCCGAAATAAAACCCAGAAAGAAGCGTTGCATGAAATTACTCTCTGATGTGTACATTAATTTCAGAGGGTTAAAGCTTACACTTCATCGCTCTGTTTGGAAACTCTGTCTTTGAGTAATCTGTGAAGGCATATTAAGTGACAACAGGAGGCTTGTGGTGAGAAAGGAAACGTCTTCCGATGAAAACTGGAGAGAAGCTTTCAGAACAACTGCTTTGTGATGTGTGTATTCATCTCATAGAGTTAAATCGTTCTTTGGATGGAGCAGTTTTAAATCACTGGTTCTGTGGAACCTGAGAGACGAGGTTTGGGAATGCTCTTAACAATATGCTGAAAAAGTAATACCCACCGATTAAAACCAGAAGGTAACTTTCTGTGAAACTGCTCTAGGTCACGTGAATTCCACTCAAACAGTTAAGCTTCTGTTTTCATTGTGCAGTATTTTAACACTCTTTCAGGTGAGTCAGCTCAGGGATCGTCGGAAGCACTATGAGGATTTCGTTGAACATGGAAATATATTCAGATAGATTCTGGAGAGAAGATTTCCGAGGAGATGCTTTGTGACATGTGCATTCTACTCACAGAGTTATACTTTTGTTCTCATAGAGGATTGGAGAATCCTGTATGGAGAAAAAGCTACCAGGGGACATTTTGGTGTAAATGGATGGCTATGGTGAAAAAGGAAATATCGTCAGACAAAAACTGGAAGGAAGATTTCTGTGAAATGGCTTTGGATAGATATGTCTACTCATCTCACATAGATAAAACATTGCTGCTGTTAAAAACTTTTCAATTTGTGTCATGGACGGATTCGCAAAGGGACATTCGGGAGCACATTCAGGCCTGTGGGGTACTAGGAAATACATTCAGATAAAATCTCTAGAGAAGTTTTCTGAGAAACTGCTTAGTGTTTTGTCCATTCCACTCTGGGAGTTATACCTCTTCTCTCATAAGGCAGTGCTTGAACACTGTTCCTCTAAAACTGAAAAAGTGATATTTGCAGTGCATTGAATACTAGGGTGGAAGGTGAATTTTCCTGAATTAAAACCCAGAAGGATGCATTGCAAGAAACTGCTCTCTGATGTGTGCATTCATTTCAGAGAGTTAAAGCTTACACTACGTTGCCCAGTTTGGAAACTCTGTCTTTGAGGAACCTGTGAAGACATATTAAGTGGCGCCCGGAGCCTTGTGGTGAGAAAGGAAACATCTTGCGATGAAAACTGGAGAGAAGATTTCGGAGCAACTACTTTGTGATGTGTGTATTCATCTCATAGAGATAAATATTTCCTTGGATTGAGCAGTTTGAAATCACTGTTTCTGTGGAACGTGAGGAAGGACATTTGGGAAAGCTCTTAAGAATATGCTGAATAAAAAATACCCTCCTATAAAATCCAGAAGGAAACTTTCTTGAAACTTGTCTAGGTCACATGAAGTCCACTCACATAGTTTAGCTTCTGTTTTCATTAAGTAGTATTCTAACACTGTTTTATGTTAGTAAGCTAAGGGATACTTGGCAACGCTTTGAGGCTTACGGTGAAAACGGAAACATCTTCAGATAGATACTGGAGAGAAGATTTCTGAGGAGCTGCTTTGTGACATGTGCAGTCCATTCACAGAATTATACTTTTCTTCTCGTAGAGAATTGGGGAATCCCGCTTGGAGAAAAAGCTAAAAGGCAATATTTGGGAATATATTATGGCTATGGGGAAAAAGGAAATATCCTCAGAAAAAAACTGGAAAGAAACTTTGTGTGAACCTGCTTTGGGATAGATATGTCTATGCATCTCACATAGATAAAACTTTCCTTCTATTATGCAGATTTGAAACTGTGTCATGGACAGATTCGCGAAGGGACATTCGGAGCACATTTACGCCTGTGGGGAAATAGGAGATAAATTCAGATAAAAACTAGAGAGATGTTTTCTGAGAAACTGCTTTGTGATGTGCACATTCCACTCAGCGAGCTATACCTCTTTTCTCATAAGGCAGTGTTTGAACACTGTTCCTGTAAAACTGAAAAAGTGATAATTTGAAGTGCATTGAGGATTAAAACAAAAAGTGAAATATCCTGAAATAAAACCCAGAAAGAAGCGTTTCAAGAAACTGATCTCTGACGTGTTACATTCATTTCAGAGAGTTAAAGCTTACACTTCTTTGCTCTCTTTGGAAATGCTGTTTTTGAGAAATCTGTGAACGGATATTAAGTGGTTCCCCTGGGCTTGTGGTGAGAAATGAAATGTCTTCCGATGAAAACTGGAGTGAAGTTTTTGGAGAAACTGTAGTGATATGTGTATTCGTCTCATAGAATTAAATCATTCTTTGGATAGAGCCTTTTGACATCACTGTTTCTGTGAAACCTGAAAAAGGACATTTGGGAACGCTCTGAAGACTATGCTGAAAAAGAAATATCCTCCGATAAAAAAGAGAAGGAAACACTCTGTGAAACTGCTCTAGGTTACGTGAACTCCACTTGCACAGTTAAGCTTATGTTTCATTGAGTAGTATTCTAACACTCTTTTAGGTTAGTCAGCTAAGGGATACTATGGAGTGCTTTGAGGCTTATGTGGAAATATCTACAGATAGATACTGCAGAGAAGATTTCTGAGGAGCTGCCTTGTGAACTGTGTATTCCAATCACAGAGTTATACTTTTCTTTTCATAGATGATAGGGGAATCCCTATTGGAGAAAATGCTACCAGGAAACATTTGGGAGTATATGGACAGCTATGGTGAAAAAGGAAATATAGTCAGAAAAAAACTGTAAAGAAGTTTTCTGTGAAACTGCTTTGTGATAGGTATGTCTATTCATCTCACATAGATAAAACTTTCTTTCTCTTACGCAGTTTTGAAACTGCATCATGGACGGATTTGGGAAGTGACATTTGGGAGCACATTCAGGTCTGTGCGGTAATAGTAAATATCCTCAGATTAAAACTGGAGTGAAGCTTTGTGAGAAACTGCTTTGTGATGTGTGTATTCCACTGAGGGAGTGATACCACTTTTCTCATAAGGCAGTGTTTAAACAAGGTTTCTGTAAAAGAGAAAACGTGACACTTTGCAGTGCATTGAAGACTACAATAAAAAGTGAAATATCCTGAAATAAAACCCAGAAAGAACTGTTCCAAGAAACTGCTCTTTGACGTGTGCATTGATTTCAGAGAATTAAACCTTACACTACGTTGTCCAGTTTGGAATCTCTGTCTTTAAGGAATCTGTGAAAGGATATTAAGTGGTGCCTGGAGGTTTGTAATGAGAAAGGATACATCATCTGATGAAAACTGGAGAGAAGCTTTCAGAGCAACTGCTTTGTGATGTGTGTATTCATCTCATAGAGTTAAATCATTCTTTGTATTGAGCAATGTGAAATCAGTTTCTGTGGAAACCTAGAAAGGCAATTGGGAACGCACCTACGAATATGCTGAAAAAGAAATTCCCTCCGATAAAAACCAGAA
Organism: Piliocolobus tephrosceles; assembly: GCF_002776525.5. NCBI lineage: Eukaryota > Metazoa > Chordata > Mammalia > Primates > Cercopithecidae > Piliocolobus > Piliocolobus tephrosceles. Next base: position 10,774 of record NW_022299945.1, read on the forward strand.
GGAAACTTTCTGTAAAACTGATCTAGGTCACGTGAAGTCCCCTCGCACAGTTAAGCTTCTGTTTTCTTTGAGCAGTATTCTAACGCTGCTTTAGGTTAGTCACCTAAGGGACACTTGGGAGCGCTTTGGCTATGGAGAAAACGGAAATATCTTCAGATAGATACTGCAGAGAAGATATCCAAGGAACTGCTTTGTGACATGTGCATTCCACTCACAGAGTTATACATTTTTTCTCATAGAAGACTGGGGAATCCCACTTGGAGAAAAAGATACCAGGGGACATTTGGGAGTATATGGATGGTTATGGTGTAAAAGGGAATATCCTCAGACAGAAACTGGAAAGAAGCTTTCTGTGAAGCTCCTTTGGGATAGATATGTCTATTCATCTCACATAGATGAAACTTTCTTTCTATTACACAGTTTTGAAACTGCATCATGGGCGGATTTGCGAAGTGACATTCGAGAGCACATTCAGCTTTCTGAGACACTCCTTTGTGCTGTGTGCATTCCACTCTGGGAGTTATACCTCTTTTCTCATAAGGCAGTGTTTGAACACTTGCTGTAAAACTGAAAAAATGATATTTTGCAGTGCATTGAAGACTATGGCAAAAAGTGAAATATCCTGAAATAAAAGCCAGAAAAAAGTATTCCAAGAAACTGCTCTCTGACGTGTACTTTTATTTCAGAGAGTTAAAGCTTACAACACGTCACCCAGTTTGGAAACTCTGTCTTTGAGGAATCTGTGAAGCGATATTAAGTGGAGCCTGGAGTCTTGTGGTGAGAAAGGAAATGTCTTCTGATGAAAACTGGAGGGGAGGGGCGGAGCAAGATGGCCAAATAGGAACAGCTCCAGTCTCCATCTCCCAGCGCGAGCGACACAGAAGACCAGTGATTGCTGCATTTTCAACTGAGGTACTGGGGTCATCTCACTCGGGAGTGCCGGACAATCCGTGCTGGTCAGCTGCTGCAGCCTGACCAGCAAGAGCTGAAGCAGGGCGAGGCATCGCCTCACCTGGGAAGCGCGAGGGGGAAGGGAGTCCCTTTTCCTAGCCAGGGGAACTGAGACACACAACACCTGGAAAATCGGGTAACTCCCACCCCAATACTGCGCTGTAACACCGGCACACCGGAGAATATATCCCAAACCTGGCCGGGAGGGTCCCACGCCCACGGAGCCTCATTCCTCACTAACACAGCAGTCTGCGACAATCTAACCGCAAGGCAGCAGCGAGGCTGGGGGAGGGGCGCCCGCCATCGCTGAGGCTTAAGTAGGTAAATAAAGCCACTGGGAAGCTCGAACTGGGTGGAGCTCACAGCAGCTCAAGGAAACCTGCCTGTCTCTGTAGACTCCGCCTCTGGGGACAGGGCTCAGCTAAAGCAGCAGAGGCCTGTCCAGACGCGAATGACTCTGTCTGACAGCTTTGAAGAGAGCAGTGGATCTCCCAACACGGAGGTTGAGATCTGAGAAGGGGCAGTCTGCCTGCTCAAGTGGGTCCCTAACCCCTGAGTAGCCTAACTGGGAGACATCCCCCTCTAGGGGCAGTCTGACACCCCACACCTCACAGGGTGGAGTACACCCCTGAGAGGAAGCTTCCAAAGAAAGAATCAAACAGGTGCACTCGCTGTTCAGCAATATTCTGTATTCTGCAACCTCTGCTGCTGATACCCAGGCAAACAGGGTCTGGAGTGGACCTCAAGCAATCTCCAACAGACCTATAGCTGAGGGTCCTGACTGTCAGAAGGAAAACTATCAAACAGGAAGGTCACCTATACCAAAACCCCATCAGTACGTCACCATCATCAAAGACCAGAGACAGATAAAACCACAAAGATGGGGAAAAAGCAGGGCAGAAAAGCTGGAAATTCAAAAAATAAGAGCGCATCTCCTCCTGCAAAGGAGCACAGCCCATCGCCAGCAACGGATCAAAGCTGGTCGGAGAATGATTTTGATGAGATGAGAGAAGAAGGCTTCAGTCCATCAAACCTCTCAGAGCTAAAGGAGGAATTACATACCCAGCGCAAAGAAACTACGAATCTTGAAAAAAGAGTGGAAGAATTGACAGCTAGACTAATTAATGCAGAGTAGGTCATAAACGAAATGACAGAGATGAAAACCATGACACGAGAAATATGTGACAAATGCACAAGCTTCAGTAACCGACTCGATCAACTGGAAGAAAGAGTATCAGCGATGGAGGATCAAATGAATGAAATGAAGCGAGAAGAGAAACCAAAAGAAAAAAGAAGAAAAAGAAATGAACAAAGCCTGCAAGAAGTATGGGATTATGTCAAAAGACCAAATCTACGTCTGATATGGGTGCCTGAAAGTTAGGGGGAAAATGGAACCAAATTGGAAAACACTCTACAGGATATCATCCAGGAGAACTTCCCCAACCTAGCAGGGCAGGCCAACATTCAAATTCAGGAAATACAGAGAACGCCACAAAGATACTCCTCCAGAAGAGCAACTCCAAGACACATAATTGCCAGATTCACCAAAGTTGAAATGAAGGAAAAAATCTTAAGGGCAGCCAGAGAGAAAGGTCGGGTTACCCACAAAGGGAAGCCCATCAGACTGACAGCAGATCTCTC
>NW_022299946.1:0-3964 GCF_002776525.5 Piliocolobus tephrosceles
CATTAATCTAGGTGTGTCTGTCTGATGTTTCCTAATGATTATATTTAGGTTAGAGACTTTTGGGAGAAATATCATAGAGACATCAGTGTTCCTTAGTGGATCATGAGTACAAATAGAATGTCAGTCTGTATTTATCCATTTTCATGCTGATGATAAAGGCATACCTGAGACTGGGCAATTAACAAAAGAGAGAAGGTTTTTTTGTTTTGCTTTTTTTTTTTTTTTTTTAACACAGCTCAATAATTCCTTGAAAAAATGATAAAATTTATTTGGTACTGTTTAACTGAAATTTTTTTTTATTATACTTTATGAACTTACAGTTCCACATGACTGGGGAGGTCTCACATTCACGGTGAAAGGCAAGGAGGAGCAAGTCACGTCTTAGGTGGATGGCAGCATGCAAAGAGAGAGAGCTTGTTCAGGAAAACTCCCCCATACAAAACGGTCAGATTTGGAGAGAGTTATTCACAATCATGAGAACAGCATGGAAACGACCTGCCCCCATGACTCAATTACCTCCCACAAGGTCCCTTTCGCAGCATGTGGGAATTCAAGATGTGATTTGGGTGGGAACACAACAAAACCGTATCATTCCATCCCTGGGCCCTCACAAATCTCATGTACTCACATTTTAAAATCAATCATTTCTTGCCAACAGTCCCCCAAAGTCTTAACTCACTTCAGCGTTAACTCAAAAGTCCACAGTCCAGTCTCATCTGAGACAAAGCAAGTCCCTTCTGCACATGAGCCTATAAAATCAAAAGTAAGTTAGTTATTTCTTAGATTCAATGGAGGTACAGGCATTGGGTAAACACAGTCCTTCCAAATGGGAGAAATTGACCAAAACAAAAGGGCTATAGGACCCATGCAAGTCCAAGATCCAGCAGGGCAGTCAAATCTTAAAGCTCCAAAATGATCTCCTTTGACTCCATGTCTCATATCCAGGTCACAGTGATGCAAGAAGTAGGTTCCCATAGTCTTGGGAAGCTCTACCCCTGTGGCTTGCAGGTTATACCCTACCTCCTGCTGCTTTCATGGGCTGACATTGAGTTTCTGCAGCTTTTCTAGGTGCACGGTGCAAGCTGTCAGTGGATCTGTCATTCTAGGTTCTCGGGGTCAGTGGCCGTCTTCTCAGAGCTCCACTAGGCAGTACTCCAGTGGCTACTCTGTGTTGGGGCTTCAACCCCACATTTCCCTTCCATGTCACCCTAGCAGAAGTTCTCCGTGAGAGCCCTGTTCCTACAGCAAACTTCTGCCTGGACATCCAGGTGTTTCCGTTCATATTCTGAAATCTAGAAACAGGTTCCCAAACCCCAGTTCTCGACTTCTGTGTACTCACAGGCTTGATAACACATGGAAGCTGCCAAGGCTTGGGTACTCCCTCTGAAGCCATGGCCTGTGCTCTATGTTGGCCCCTTTCAACCATGGATGGAGTGGCTGGGATGCAGGGTACCAAGTCCCTAGGCTGCACGCAGCAGAGGGACCCTGGGTCCAGGTTACTAAACCACCTTTTCTACTAGGCCTTTGGGCCTGTGATGGGAGGGGTTGCCATGAAGACCTTTGATATGCCCTGGAGACATTTTCCTCATTGTCTTGGGGATTAACTTTGGTTTTCTCATTACTTGTGCAAATTTCTGCAGCCAGTTTGAATTTCTCCTCAGAGAATGGGATCTTCTTTTCTAACACATTGTCAAGCTGCAAATGTTCTGGTCTTTAATGCTCTGCTTCCCTTGTATAACTGAATATATAACCCTATAACCTTTATATAACCTTTAAAAGCACCCAAGTTACACTAAATCATCTCTCTCAGGTTCAAAGTTCCACAAATCTCTAGGGCAGGGGCAAAATGCTGCCAGCCTGTTTGCTAAAACACAAGGGTCACATTTGCTCCAATTCCCAACAAGTTCCTAATGTCCATCTGAGACCACCTCAGCCTGGATTTCATTCTCTATATCATTATTGGCATTTTTGTAAAAGCCATTCCACAAGTCTCTAGGGAGTGCTAAACTTTCCTACATTTTCCTGTCTTCTTCTGAGCCCTCCAAACTGTTCCAACCTCTGCCTGCTACCCATTTCCAAAGTCACTTCCACATTTTCTGGTATCTTTTCAGCAATGCTCCACTCTAATGGTACCAATTTACTATATTAGCTCGTTTTTACACTGCTAATAAATACATACGTGATACTGGACAATTTATAAGAGGAAAAGGTTTAATGGGCTTACCGTTTCATATGGATGGGGAGGCCTCACATTCATGGTGAAAGGCAAAGAGGAGAAAGTCACATCTTACGCGGATATCAGCAGGAAAAGAGAGAGTTTATGCAAGGAAATTCCCCATTATAAAACCGTCAGATCTCGTGAGACTTACTCACTATCATGAGAACAGCATGGGAACGACCTGCCTCCATGATTCAATTACCTCCTGCTGGGTCTCTCCCACAATACATGGGAATTCAAGATGAGATTTGGGTGGTGACACAGCCAAACCATATTACAGCCTTTGTCCAATATTGATGTTATTGATTTTGATAACTTGGTTAACATAGTATCTACCAGAATTTCCACCATAAAGTTAACATATTACTTTTTAAAATGAACACATAATGTTGTGAAAACATTCCTGTTCTTCATCTATGTAAAATTTCTATTATTCATCAAACTCTCATTAGGTTTAGTGGTCATTAATGACATTATAATTTTATAATTGCTTCTGTATTTAATGACATACTAGAAAGGTGAACTTTTCTTTCTCTCTAATTTTTCCTTTTATCAGCATAGAGTTATGCAATTTTTCTTAAATTTAATGGGTGATAATACTTCACTATCACTGTTAACTATTATTAATTATTATTTTTCAGTGGAAATCCATTCATTTTGATTATTGTCTTCCTTCAATAGGTCTCCTTTATTCTCTGAGAACTTCTTTGCTGTTTTGCATATCAGGCTCTTCCAGAGCCACGTTACATTTTCCCTTTTTTAGCCCTGGAATTAACTGTTTATGTAAAATGGGTGCTAGTTATAATCTATTGCTGGTGGTGTGTCATTTTTTTTTATACCCTGTCAGTACTCAAAGCTAAGAACCTAAATTATCTAATTCCTTTATACTTAATATAATTACTCATTTACCCAAACTTAGAATATGCAAAGAAATTGTTTCAGAATTACTAACACATAGCACTATGAAAAACACACCAATTAACTGAAATTCAATATGTACTTCGTAGTTTTGTTTTTCACATGGAGGGAGGTGTAAAACATACACAGAGCAAACTACACAAAACTTAAGTAGACTTCATCTACAGCAATCTCCCTCATTCTGGAGACTGTGTGTGCCTTAGGAATGGGTTGGCTGCATGGATTCTCCAACTGCTACTCTCCTGCTCTTCTATTATTCATCTAAGTTTATAGAAACATCTCCTAGTCTTCTTCTAGCACCATGTGGCTAATCCACAGGCTTAACATTTTAGCTGTAATCATGGGTTATTAGTCAAGACAGGCAAACTCTGAAATAAACTACATCAAACTTGAGGTCTAAAAAGGCATGGACTGACTCTCAGCATGCATCTTATCCTACCTTCAAGTATCTTCATATTTCACTGTCCAAGCTTCAATAATTTCCTTGCAAATTTGATGGTATATTTTCTCATGTTGTTTACAGTAAATTTTGAGAGAAAACATCAAAGCAAACATACTTTCCCTTGGTCATCATTATTGGTACATCAAGTAGGTCATGATTAGGTACTATAACTTACTGATACTCTTAATTAGCAAGATTTGCATTTTATTTAAATTATTTATTTATTGAATTTTAAATCTATGTTGCTTATATTTGAGACACTTGTTAATGTTAGATATATATCAACATTCATAAACATTTATTTATAAGTCTTCATGTTACCATAGATGATACTAAGGTTAAAAATTATAGCCATTAACTAAGGTTGCCCTGCTAAATTTGGGAAA
>NW_022299947.1:0-2645 GCF_002776525.5 Piliocolobus tephrosceles
TTTTCTGATTATTGTCACAGCATCCTGAATGTAACTCATTGAATGTCGTCTCATTAAAATGCACACTAAATAATTCAAATGATAAAGATGTATGCTTTATTACAACTTGAAAAATACAATAGAGTAGATGATAAACATAGTGGCAGGGTATGTAGATCCACAGAAGTTAAGTGATCTTGTAACATTTCATAAAACTGGGGATTTGCCTGGACCTTCAAATGGGGAGGAGGTGTGATGAGATGCTGTCGCTGAACCATACAGTGCCTTTCTGTATTAAACCGTTCTTAAGGTGACTGTTTCACATTGATGAGGTTGGCCTAGAGAGAAAGCCAAGGCTCTTTCAATTCTTTCTGGCCCTCCCCTTTGCCTGCCTTCGACGCCAAGGAGAATGGTCCAGCAGCATCTCAGCCCATGATTGTCAAGTGCCCACTTCCATACACTCCATACACCCCAAGGTTCCTTGTGGGATTCCTCAGCAACACCAATGCACTGACCGTCACTCTATGTCCTCCTAGGTCCTGTTGAAGATCTGCAGGCATCTGCACATGGCGGTGTGGAGGATATGAAATCAGAACGTGTAAGACTTTATGTCTTTCTCTGGAAGAGAAATGATTTTTTTTGTTTTGTTTTTTGTTTTTTCTGGGGCTTGTAAACTATCAAGTGAATATCATTTTTAACTGCCATCATGGATCAGGCTTCAGTTGGTCATAGACTCTAGCGACTGGTCACTAGAGGTTATGACCAACTGAGGCCTGATTGATGATGGCAGTCAAAGGACGGCATCGCTTACAAACTGTTTGGTAGTGAGTGTACTTCTCAGTAGCAACTTTTCTCCCTGAAAAATAATTTTGTATTTGTCAGACAACATGGACACTTGCTAAATATTCCAAAAAAAACCCGACTGCACTGTCCACAAGCATCCTCTATGCTTTCTTTCGGGGCCAGTAACCTGATCACTGTTGTTGTTTTTTTTCTCTTATTGCAGAGCAATTTGAAAGCCCAGTCTCAACCCTGTACGTATTCTTTTTTTTTTTTTAACAGCTTTATTTAAACGTAGTTGACATGCAAAACTATTTACTCATTTAAATTAGGTGATTCAGCGTTTCTACTATATTTACACAGTTGTGCAACCATTGTTACAATCTCATCTGAGAACCTCTTTATTCTCCCTCAGAGAAATCCCACTAGTAGTCACTCCTCTGTCTTTCCCAACTCCCACACCCCTGGATCTAGGCAGCCTGGAATCTACTTCCTGTTTCTATAGTACAGTGGCTTTCTGTATTAACTGGTTCTTAAGATGACTATTTCACATTGATGAGGTTGCCCTAGTTAGAAAGCCAAGGATCTTGCATTTCTTTCTGCCCCTCTCCTTTGCCTTCCTTCCACACCAAGGAGAATGGTCCAGCAGCAGCTCAGTCCATGCGTGTCAACCACCCGCCTCCTTACACTCCAGCCCTGGTCCACAGCCCCCAAGGCTCCTTGTGGGATTCCTCAGCAACACCAATGCACTGACCGTCACTCTATGTTCTCCTAGGTCCTGTTGAAGATCTGCAGGCGTCTACACATGGCGGCGTGGAGGATATGAAATCAGAACGTGTAAGACTTTATTTCTTTCTCTGGAAGAGAAATGTTTTTTTTTTTTGTTTTGCTTTTGTTTTTTCTGGGGCTTCTACACTATCAAGTGAATATCATTTTTGACTGCCATCATTGGTCAGGCCTCAGTTGGTCATGGACTCTAGCGACCGGTCACTAGAGGTTATGACCAACTGAGGTCTGATTGACGATGGCAGTCAAAGGACGGCATCACTTACAAACTGGTAGTTAGTGTGTTTCTCAGTAGTAAGCTCTTCTCCCTGAAAAATAATTTTGTATTTGTCAGCCAACGTGGACACTTGCTAAATATTCCAAAAAATACCCCACTGCACTGTCCACAAGCATCCTCTATGCTTTCTTTCGGTCCCAGTAACCTGATCACTGTTTTGTTTTGTTTTTCTCTTATTGCAGAGAAAGTGGATCACCGAGTCTCACCTCTGTAAGTATTCTTTTGTTTTTTTTAACAGCTTTATTCAAACGTAGTTGACATGCAAAACAATGTACCCACTTAAAGTAGGTGATTCAGCGTTGTTAGATATACTAACATTCCCCCATCTCAGAATAGGGAACTGAGGCACAGAGGGTTCATTTTACTCTCCCAGGTATGTGCAGATTCTAAGTAGGATTTGCATCCAGGCCATTCTTGGTGACTTGGATCTGCTGCTTTTCTATACTGTCTCATCTAAAGATATCTGCCTGCACAAACAGTCCGTTTTAAGTGCAATGAACCTTGCAGAATCCTCCTAGAACCCAAATCTAATTCAGGTAGAGTTGAAAAGCAGACGGTAAAAACTGGGATCAAAAGTTTCATCTGGGAATAAGTTTTTACTAATTTCTCTCCTGTCCTCTGCCAGCAACATGTCTAGCACTGTCTTTATTATAATACATTTACAAGAATCTGTAAGAAGTTTGCTCTACCCTGCAGGTCTGCCTATCTGTTCCAAGGGCTGGACAACAAAAATACGGAAATCCCAGAAAATTTGGCCTGCAGACAATAAAGGTAGTGTGGAAATTAAATCATTAAGTTCACTTAAGCAAATAATTGCAGTTTA
>NW_022299948.1:0-9162 GCF_002776525.5 Piliocolobus tephrosceles
ATGTATCTACAGACTGAAACTGGAATGAAGCCTTCTGAGAAACTGCACTGCGATGTGTGAAAGCAACTCACAGAGTTACACGTTCCTTTTCAGTCATCAGTTTGCTAACACAGTTTTCTCGAAATCTGCAATGGGATATTTCTCAGCGCAGTGAAGCTTATGTTGACAAAGGATATCTCCTCAGACGAAAACTACAAAGAAGCTTCTTTAGAAACTTCTTGTTGATGTTTGAATTCATCTCACAGATTTACACTTATATTTCATGGAGTAGGCCATTAACATTGTCTTTGAAGAAATAAGAAAGGTTACTTTGGATCGCATGGAGGCCTGCGCTAATAAAGGAAATATCATCACTTAAAAACGAGAGAGAAGCTTTCTGAGAAATTTCTTTGTGATATGTGAATTCATCTCACAGAGTTACAAGTTATTCTGCAGGAAGCAGTTTGCTAACACTCTATTCGTGGAATCTGTGAAGTGATATTTGGGCGCCAAATCGGGCCCACTGTGAAAATGGAAGTATCCTCAGATAACAACTAGAGAATAGCTTTCTGAGAGATTGCTCTCTGATGTGTTACTTCATCACACACAGTTCCATGCTTCCCTCCTTGGAAAAGTTAATCAACGCTGTTGCCATGGATTCCGCAATGTGATATTTGGAGCTCATTGAGGGCTAAGGTGTGAAAGGATATATCCTCTGACAGAAACTGGAAAGAAGACTTCAGAGAAACTCGATGCGATTTGTGACTGCAACTCACAGAGTTACACGTTTCTCTTCAGTCATCAGTTTGCTATCACAGTTTTCTAGAAATCTGCAATGGCATATTTATCAGCGCAATGAGGCTTAAGGTGACACAGGAAATCTCCTCAGATGAAAACTAGAAAGAAGCTTCCTTAGAAACTTCTTGTTGATGTGTGAATTCATCTCAAAGAGTTACACTTATATTTCATGGAGCAGGCCATTAACACTGTCTTTGAGGAAACTAAGAAAGGTTTCTTTGGATCGCATGGAGGCCTGCGCTGATAAATTAAATATAATCACTTAAAAACGAGAGAGAAGCTTTCTGAGAAATTTCTTTGTGATCTGTGAATTCATCTCACAGAGTTACAACTTATTCCTCAGGAAGCAGTTTGCTAACACTCTTTTCGTGGAATCTGTAAAGTGATAATTGGGAGCCAAATCGGGCCCACTGTGAAAAATGAGGTATCCTCATATAACAACTAGAGAATAGCTTTCTAGGAGATTTCTTTCTGATGTGTGACTTCATCACACAGAGTTCCACCCTACCCTTCTTGGAACAGTTTGCTAACACTGTTCCTGTAGATTCTGCAATGTGATATTTGGGAGCTCATTGAGGGCTATGGTGAGAAAGGATATATCCTCAGACAGAAAATGGAAGGAAGCATTCTGATAAACTGAATTGCGATATGTGAATGCCACTCACAGAGTTCCACGTTTCTCCTCAGTCATCAGTTTGCTAACACATTTTTCTGGAAATCTGCAATGGGATATTTCTCAGCGCAATGAAGCTTATGGTGACAAAGGAAATCTCCTCAGATGAAAACTAGAAAGAAGCTTCCTTAGAAACTTCTTGTTGATGTGTGAATTCATCTCACAGAGTTACACTTATATTTCATGGAGCCAGCCATTATCTCTGTCTTTGAAGAAACTAAGGAAGGTTTCTTGGGATCGCATGGTGGCCTGGGCTGACAAAGGTAATATCATCAGTTAGAAACGAGAGAAGCTTTCTGAGACATTTCTTTGTGATCTGTGAATTCATCTCACATAGTTAAAACATATTCCACAGGAAGAGTTTGCTAACACTCCTTTCGTGGAATCTGTAAAGTGATATTTGGGAGCCAATTCGGGCACCCTGTGATAAAGGAACTATCCTCACATAACAACGAGAGAATACCTTTCTGAGAGATTGCTTTCCGATGCATGTCCTCATTAGACAGAGTTCCACCCTTCCATTCTTTGAATAGTTTCCTAACACTGTTTCCGTGGATTCTGCAATGTGATATTTGGGAGCTCATTGAGGGGTATGGTGAGAAAGGATATATCCTCAGACAGAAACTGGAAAGAGGCCTTCTGAGAAACTGCATTGCGATGTGTGAATGCAAGTAACAGAGTTATACGTTTTTCTTCAGTCATCAGTTTCCTAACACAGTTTTCTGGAAATCTGTAATGGGATATTTCTCAGTGCAATGAAGCTTCTGGTGACAAAGGATATCTCCTCTGATGAAAACTAGAAAGAAGCTTCCTTAGAAACTTCTTGTTGATGTGTGAATTCATCTCACAGAGTTACATTTACATTTCCTAGAGCACGCCATTACACTGTCTTTGAAGTAACTAAGAAAGGTTTCTTTGGATTGCATGGAGGCCTGGGCTGATAAAGGAAATATCATCAGATAAAAACGAGAGAAAAGCTTTCTGAGAAATTTCTTTGTGATCTGTGAATTCATCTCACAGATTTACAAATTATTCCTCAGGAAGCAGTTTAGTAAGACTCTTTTCGTGGAATCTGTAAGGTGATATTTGGTAGCTATTTCCGGCCCAATGTGAAAAGGGAACTATCTTCACATAACAACTAGAGAATAACCTTCTGAGAGATTGCTTTCAGATGTGTGACTTCATCACACAGAGTTCCACCCTTCGATTCTTGGAACAGTTTGCTAACACTGTTGCCGTGTATTCTACAATGTGATATTTGGGAGCTCACTGAGGGCTATGGTGAGAATGGATATATCCTCAGACAGAAACTGGAAAGAAGCCTTCTGAGAAACTGCATTGCGATCTGTGAATGCAACTCACAGAGTTACACGTTTCTCTTCAGTCATCAGTTTGCTAACACAGTTTTCAGGAAATCAACAATGGGATATTTCTCAGCGCAATGAGGCTTATGGTGACAATGGAACTCTCCTCAGAAGAAAACTAGGAAGAAGTTTCCTTAGAAACTTCTTGTTCATGTGTGAATTCATCTCACAGAGTTACACTTATATTTCATGGAGCAGGCCATTAACACTGTCTTTGAAAAAACTAAGAAAGGTTACTTTGGATGGCATGGAGGCCTGTGATGGCAAAGGAAATATAATCCGTGGAAAACGAGAGAGAAGCTATCTGAGAAATTTCTTTGTGATCTGTGAATTCATGTCATAGAGTTACCACTTATTAAACAGGAAGCAGTTTGCTAACACTCTTTTCGTAGAATCTGTAAAGTGATATTTGGGAGGCAATTCCAGCTCACTGTGAAAAAGGAAATATGCTAACCTAACAACTAGACAATAGCTTTCTGAGAGATTGTTTTCTGATGTGTGACTTCATCAAACAGAGTTCCATGCTTCCCTTCTTGGAACACTTTGCTAACACTGCTACCGTGGATTCTGCAATGTGATATTTGGGAGCTCATTGAGGGCTATGGTGAGAAAGGATATATCCTCAGACAGAAACTGGAATGAAGCCTTCTGAGAAACTGCAATGCAAAGTGTGAATACAACTCACAGAGTTACACGTTTCTCTTCAGTCATCAGTTTGCTAACACAGTTTTCTGAAAATCAACAATGCGACATTTCTCAGCGCAATGATGCTTATATTGACAAAGGAAATCTCGTCAGATGAAAACTAGAAAGAACCTTCCTTAGAAACTTCTTGTTGATGTGTGAATTCATCTCACAGAGTTACAATTATATTTCATGGAGCAGGCCGTTAACATTGTCTTTGAAGAAGCTAAGAAAGGTTACTTAGGATCGCATGGAGGCCCGCGCTGATAAAGGAAATATCATCAGTTAGAAACGAGAGAGAACCTTTCTGAGAAATTTCTTTGTGATCTGTGAGTTCATCTCTCAGAGTTACAAAGTATTTCGCAGGAAGCAGTTTGTTAACACCCTTTCATGGAATCTGTAAAGTGATATTTGGGAGCCAAATCGGGCCCACTGTGATAAAGGAATTATACTCACATAACAACTACAGAATAGCTTTCTGAGAGTTTGGTTTCTGATGCGTGACTTCATCAGACAGAGTTCCACCCTTCCCTTCTTGGAACAGTTTCCTAACACTGTGGTCGTGGATTCTGCAATGTGATATTTGGGAGCTCATTGAGGGCTATGCTGAGAAAGAATGTATCCTCAGACAGAAACTGGAAAGAAGCCTTCTGAGAAACTGCATTGCGATGTGTGAATGCAACTCACAGAGTTACACGTTTCCCTTCAGTCATCTGTTTGCTAACACAGTTTTCTGGAAATCTGCAATGGGATATTTCTCAGTGCAATGAAACTTATGGTGACAAAGGAAATCTCCTCAGATGAAAACTAGAAAGAAGCTTCATTAGAAACTTCTTTTTGCTGTGTGAATTCATCTCACAGAAAAACAGTTATATTTCATAGAGTAGGTCATTAACACTGTCTTTGAAGAAACTAAGAAATGTTACTATGGATCGCATGGAGGCCTGCGCTTATAAAGGAAATATCATCAGTGAAAAACGAGAGAGATGCTTTCTGAGAAATTTCTTTGCGATCTGTGAATTCATCTCACAGAGTTACAACATATTCCGTAGGAAGCAGTTTGTTAACATTCTTTTCGTGGAATCTGTACAGTGATATTTGGTAGCCAATTCGGGCCCCCTGTGAAAAAGGAAGTATCCTCACATAACAACTAGACATTAGCTTTCTGAGTGATTGCTTTCTGATGTGTGACTTCATCACACCGATTTCCACGCTTCCCTTCTTGGAAGACTTTGCTAACACTGTTGCCGTGGATTCTGCATGGGAGCTCATTAGGGCTATGGTGAGAAAGGATATATCCTCAGACAGAAACTGGAAAGAAGCCTTCTGAAAAACTGCATTGCAATGTGTGAATGCAACTCACAGAGTTACTCGTTTCCTTTGTGTCATCAGTTTGCTAACACAGTTTTCTGGAAATCTGCAGTTGGATATTTCTCAGCACAATGAAGCTTGCAGTGACAAAGGAAATCTCCTCAGATGAAAGCTTGAAAGAAACTTCCTTATAAACTTCCTTTTGATGTGTGAATTCATCTCACACAGTTACACTTATATTTCATGGAGCAGGACATTAACACTGTCTATGAAGAAACTAAGAAAGGTTACTTTGGATCGCATGGAGGTCTGCGATGGTAAAGGAATTATCATCAGTTAAAAACGAGAGAGAAGCTTTCTGAGAAATTTCTTAGTGATCTGTGAATTCATCTCACACAGTTTCAACTTATTCCTCAGGAAGCAGTTTGCTAACAATCTTTTCATGGAATCTGTAAAGTGATATTTGTGAGCCAATTCGGGTCCACTGTGTAAAAGGAAATATCCTCTCATAGCAACTAGAGGAGAGCTTTCTGAGAGATTGCTTTCTGCTGTGTGACTTCATCACACAGAGTTCGATGCTTCCCTTCTTGGAACTGTTTGCTAGCCCTGTTGCCGTGGATTCTGCAATGTGATATTTGGGAGCTCATTGAGGGCTATGGTGAAAAAGGATATATCCTGAGACAGAAACTGGAAACAATCCTCTGAGAAACTGCATTGCGTTGTGTGAATGCAACTCACAGAGTTACACGTTTCTCTTCAATCATCAGTTTGCTAACATAGTTTTCTGGAAATCTGCATTGGGATATTTCTCAGTGCAATGAAGCTTATGGTGACAAAGGGAATCTCCTCAGATGAAAATTAGAAAGAAGCTTCCTTAGAAACTTCTTGTTGATGTGTGAATTCAACTCAGAGAGTTACACTTATATTTCATGGAGCAGGCCATTAACACTGTCTTTGAAGAAACTAAGAAAGCTTACTTTGTATCGCATGGAGGCCTGCAGTGGTAAAGGAAAATGATCAGTTAAAAATGAGAGAGAAGCTTTCTGAGAAATTTCTATGTGATCTGTGAATTCATCTCACAGAGTTACAACTTATTATTCAGGAAGCAGTTTCATAACACTCTTTTCATGGAATCTGTAAAGTGATATTTGGGAGCCAATTCGGTCCCACTGTGAAAAAGGAAGTATCCTCATATAACAACTAAAGAATAGCTTTCTGAGAGATTGCTTTCTGTTGTGTGACTTCATCACACAGTGTTCCACCCTTCCCTTCTTGGAACAGTTTGCTAACTCTGTTGCCCTGGATTCTGCAATGTGATATTTGGGAGTTCACTGTGGGCTAGGGTGAGAAAGGATATATCCTCACACAGAAACTGGATAGAAGCATTCTGAGAAATTGCATTGCGATGTGTGAATGCAACTCACAGAGTTACACGTTTCTCTTCAATCATCAGTTTGCTAACACTGATTTCTGGAAATCTGTAATGGGATATTTCTGAGTGCAATGAAGCTTATGGTGACAAAGGAAATCTCCTCATATGAAAGCTAGAGAGAAGCTTCCTTAGAAACTTCTTGTTGGTGTGTGAGTTCATCTCACAGAGTTTCAATTTTATCATGGAGCAGTCCATTAACACTGTCTTTGAAGAAACTAAGAAAGGTTACTTTGAATCGCATGGAGGACTGGGCTGATGAAGGAAATATCATCATTTAGAAACGTGAAAGAAGATTTCTGAGAAATTTCTTTGTAAACTGTGAATTCATCTCACAGAGTTACAACTTATTCCTCAGGAATGAGTTTGCTATCACTCTTTTCCTGGAATCTGTAAAGTGATAATAGGGAGCTAATTCGGGCCCACTGTGAAAAAGGAAGTATCCTCACAAACAACTAGAGAATAGCTTT
Source organism: Piliocolobus tephrosceles (assembly GCF_002776525.5). Lineage (NCBI taxonomy): Eukaryota > Metazoa > Chordata > Mammalia > Primates > Cercopithecidae > Piliocolobus > Piliocolobus tephrosceles. The sequence goes on from NW_022299948.1 coordinate 6,709, forward strand.
CTTAGAGATTGCTCTCTGATGTCTGACTTCATCACACAGATTTCCACGCTTCCCTTCTTGGAACAGTTTGCTAACACTGTTGCCGTGGATTCTGCAATGTGATATTTGGGAGCTCATTGAGGGCTATGGTGAGAAAGGATATATCCTCAGAAAGAAACTGGAAAGAAGCCTTCTGAGAAACTGCATTGCGAGGGAGAATGCAACTCACAGAGTTACACGTTTCTCCTCAGTCATCAGTTTGGTAACACAGTTTTCTGGAAATCTGCAATGGGATACTTCTTAGCGCAAGGAAACTCACGCTGACAAAGGAAAGATCCTCAGATGAAAAATAGAAAGAAGCTTTCTTTGAAACTCCTTGGTGATGTGTGAATTCATCTCACAAAGTTACACTTATGTTTAGAGGAGCAGTGCATTAATACTCTCTTTGTGTAAGCTGAGAAGGGCTACTTTGGATCGCATTGAGGCCTACACTGGTAAAGGAAATATCATCAGTTTAAAACGTGAAAGAAGCTTTCTGAGAAACTACTTTGTGATCTGTGAGTTCATATAACAGAGTTACAACTCACTGCTCAGGAAGCAGTTTGCTAACACTCTTTTTGTGTAACCTGCAATGTGATATTTGTGAGTCCATTGGGGCCCATGGTGAAAAAGGGCTTTTCTTCAGAAAATAACTATAGAAAAGCTTTCTGAGAGATTGCTTTCTGATGTGTGACTTCATCACACAGAGTTCCACACTTGCCATCTTGGAGCAGTTTGCTAACACTGTTGTTTTGGAATCTGCAAAGTGATATTTGGGAGCCCATTGGGGCCCATTGTGAAAAAGGATATATCCACAGATAATAACTAGAGAGAAGCTTTCTGAGAGATTGCTTTCTGATGTGTGACTTCATCACACAGAGTTCCACCGTTCCCTTCTTGAAACCGTTTGCTCACACTATTGCCATGGATTCTGCAAAGTTATATTTGGGAGCTAATTGAGGTCTATGGTGAAAAAGGAAATCTCCTCAGATCAAAACTGAAAAGAAGCCTTCTGAGAAACTGCATTGCGATGTGTCAGTGCAACTCACAGAGTTACACGTTTCTCTAGAGTGATCAGGTTGCTAACACAGTTTTCTGAAAATCTGAATGGGATACTTCTTTGCACAAGGATGCTCACGCTGACAAAGGAAAGATCCTCAGATGAAAACTAGAAAGAAGCTTTCTTAGAAACTCCTTGGTGATGTGTGAATTCATCTCACAGAGTTACACTTCTGTTTAGTGGAGCAGTGCATTAACACTGTCTTTGAGTTAGCTGAAAATTGCACTTTGGATCGCATTGAGGTCTACGCTTTTAAATAAAATATCATCAGTTTAAAACGTGAAAGAAGCTTTCTTAGAAACTCCTTGTTGATGTGTGCATTCATCTCACAGAGTTACCCTTATGTTTAGTGCAGCAGTGCACTAACACTGTCTTGAGTAAGCGGAGAAGGGCTACTTTGAATCGCATTGAGGACTACGATGTTAAAGGAAATATCATCAGTTTAAAACGTGAAAGAAGCTTTCTGAGAAACTGCTTTGTGATCTGTGAATTCATCTCACAGATTAACAACTTAGTGCTCAGGAAGCAGTTTGCAAATACTCTTTTTGTGGAACCTGCAAAGTGATATTTGGGAGCCCATTAGGGCCCATGGTGAAAAAGTACTTTTCTTCAGAAAATAACTAGAGAGAAGCTTTCTGAGAGATAGCTTTCTGATGTGTGACTTCATCACACAGAATTCCACTCTTGCCATCTTGGAGCAGTTTGCTAACACTGTTGTTTTGGAATCTGCAATGTGATATTTGGGAGCCCATTGGGGCCTATTGTGAAAAAGGATATATCCACAGATAATAACTAGAGAGAAGCTTTCTGAGAGATTGCTTTCTGATGTGTGACTTCATCACACAGAGTTCCACCGTTCCCTTCTTAAAACAGTTTGCTAACACTATTGCCGTAGATTATGCAAAGTGATACTTGGGAGCTCATTGAGGGCTATGGTAAAAAAGGAAATCTCCTCAGATCAATACTGGAAAAAAGCCTTCTGAGAAACTGCATTGCGATGTGTGAATGCAACTCACAGAGTTACATGTTTCTCTACAGTGATCAGATTTTTAACACAGTGTTCTGGAAATCTACAATGGGATACTTCTTAGCGCAAGGAAGCTCATGCTGACAAAGCAAAGATCCTCAGATGAAAACTGGAAAGAAGCTTTCTTAGAAACTCCTTGGTGGTATGTGATTTCATCACACAGTTACACTTATATTTAGTGGAGCAGTGCATTAACACTGTCTTTGAGTAAGCTGAGAAGGGCTACTTTGGATCGCATTGAGGCCTACGGTGGTAAAGGAAATATCATCTGTTTAAAACGTGAAAGAAGCTTTCTGAGAAACTTCTTTGTGATTTGTGAATTCATCTCACAGAGTTACAACTTAGTGCT
>NW_022299949.1:0-1095 GCF_002776525.5 Piliocolobus tephrosceles
TTTCTCAGAAAGCCTCCTTTTGTTTTTTATCTGAGGATATTTCCCTTGTCATCATTGGCTTCAAGGCACTCCCACAGATCCTGTTGCAGATTCCAGGAGAACGTTGTTAGCAAACTACCCCATGAGAAGAAATGTGTAGCTCTGTGAGTTGAATTCATACATCACAAACTAGTTTCTCAGAAAGCTTCTTTCTAGTTTTATATGAGGATATTTCCTTTGTCATCGTGAGCTTCAATGTGCTACCAAATATCTTCTTGTAGATTCCACAAAAACGGTGTTAGGAAACTTCAACACGAAAAGAAATGCTCAACTCTGTGAGATGAGTTAACATACCATAAACCTGGTTCTCAGAAAGCTTATTTCTTGTTTTTAACTGAGGATATTTCCTTTGGCACTGTATGCTTCAAACCGCTCCCTGGTATTCCATTGCAGATGCCAAGAAAACAGTGTTAGCAAACTGCTCAATGAAAAGAAGAATGTAACATTGTGAGATGAATTCACACATCACAAAGCAGTTTCTCAGAAAACTTCTTTCAAAATATTCCTTCTCAGATTGCGAAAAAGAGTGCTACAAAACTGCTCCCTGTAAAGAATCGAGTAACTCAGTGATATGAATTCACACATCACAAGGCTGTTTCTCAGAAAGCTTCTTTCTAGTTTTTGTCAGACAATATTTCATTTTTCACCATAGGCCTCAAAGCAATCCCAAAAATCCCATTGAAGATTCCAAGAAAAACGTGTAAATAAACTGCTCAATAAAAGCAATGGTGTAACTCTGGGAGTTGAGTTCACACATCACAAAGCAGTTTCTTAGAAAGCTTCTTTCTAGTTTTTATCTGAGGATATATTCGTTGTCACCATAGGCCTCAATCCACTCTCAAATATCCCTTTGCAGATTCCACGAACACAATGTTAGCAAACTGCTCTATGAATAGAAGCAAGTAACTCTGTGAGATGAACTCACATATCACAAAGTAGTTTCTCAGAAAACTTCTTTCTAGTTTTTATCAGAGGATATTTCCTTTGTCCCCATAGGCTTCATTGTGACCCAAAATTTCCCTTCTCAGATTACCCAAAAGCAGTGCAACCAAACTG
>NW_022299950.1:0-4555 GCF_002776525.5 Piliocolobus tephrosceles
GGGGGGGGGGGAGGGATTGCATTGGGGAGTTATACCTGATATAAATGATGAATTGATTGGTGCTGATGAGTTGATGGGTGCAGCACAGCAACATGCACATATATACATATGTAAGAAACCTGCACTTTATGCACATGTACCCTAGAACTTAAAGTATAATAAAAAAAAGAAAAAAGAACAATAATGAAATAAATTGAAGAGGCAACCAAAAATGATGGTTTATGCTAATTATTGGAAAAACTAATGCTGTTAAAATGAAAATATTATTCAAAGCAATTTACATATTCGAAAACATCCCTATCAAAATACCAATGACATTCTTCAGAGAAATAGAAAAAAAAAGCCTAAAATTTATGTCGAGCCACAAAAGGCTTCAAAGAGCCAAAGCAATCCTGAACATGAAGGACAAAAGCAGAGGTGTTTGAATACCGGATTTCAAAATATTTTACAAGGATAAAGCAACAAAATCAGCATGCTACTGGGGTAAAAACAGACACACAGAACAATGGAACATAATAGAGAACCCAGATATAAATCCACACATTTAAAGCCAATTCAGTTGTGACAAAGGCAAATTTGTTTGAGTTCTTTGTAGGTTCTGGATATTAGCCCTTTGTCAGATGAGTAGGATTGCAAAAATTTTCTCCCATTCTGTAGTTTGCCTGTTCACTCTGATGGTAGTTTCTTTGCTGTGCAGAAGTTCTTTAGTTTAATTAGATGACATTTGTCAATTTTGGCTTTTGTTGCCATTGCTTTTGGTGTTTTAGATATGAAGTCCTTGCCCATGCCAATGTGCTGCATGGTATTGTCTAGGTTTTCTTCTAGGGTTTTTATGGTTTTAGGTCTAACATTTAAGTCTCTAATCTATCTTGAGTTAATTTTTGTGTAAGGTGTAAGGAAGGAATCCAATTTCAGCTTTCTACATATGGCTAGCCAGTTTTCTCTTCATCATTTATTAAATAAGGAATCCTTTCCCCATTTCTTGTTTTTGTCAGGTTTGTCAAAGATCAGATGGTTGTAGATGTGTGGTGTTATTTCTGAGGATTCTGTTCTGTTCCATTGGTCTCTATCTCTGTTTTGGTACCAGTACCATGCTGTTTTGTTTACTGTAGCCTTGTAGTATAGTTTGAAGTCAGGTAGCGTGATGCCTCCAGCTTTGTTCTTTTGGCTTAGGATTGTCTTGGCAATGCAGGCTCTTTTTTGGTTCCACATGAACTTTAACATAGTTTTTCCAATTCTGTGAAGAAAGTCATTGGTAGTTTGATGGGGATGGCATTGAATCTATAAATAACCTTGGGCAGTATGGCCATTTTCACAATATTGATTTTTCCTATCCATCAGCATGGAATGTTCTTCCATTTGTTTGCGTCCTCTTGTATTTCATTGAGCAGCGGTTTGTAGTTCTCCTTGAAGAGGTCCTTCACATCCCTTGTAAGTTGGATGTGTAGGTATTTTATTCTCTTTGAAGCAATTGTGAATGAGACTTCATTCATGATTTGTCTGTCTGCTACAGGTGTACAGGAATGCTTGTGATTTTTGCACATTGATTTTGTATCCTTCTTTTAAATAAATACTGGTGCGGAAATTGATAATCATATGCAGAAGAATGAAACTATATCCCTCTTCTCCCCATATGCAAAAATAAAATCAAAAGAGATTAAAGACTTAAATCTCAGGCCTGAAATTATGCAATTAATACAAGAAAACTAAAGGCAACAAAAAAACAGGCAAATGAGATCACTTCAAAAGTTTCTGCACAGCAAAAGATATGAAGAAAAGAGACAACCTACAGAATAAAATAACCTAATTGCAAATTCTGTATCATCAAGGGATTAATAACCAGAATATAAAAGAAACTCAAACAACTCAATAGCAAAAACACCAAATAATTTTATTTTAAAATGAGCAAAAGTCTAAACAGACATTTCTCAAAATAAGACATACAAATGGTCAATAAGTATATGAAGAAATGTTCAACATCATTAATCATCAGATGAATCCAAATCAAAACCACAATGAGATATTATCTCACCCTAGTTAATATGGCTTTTGTTGAAAAGACAGGGAATAATAAATGCTGGTGAGGATGTGGAAGAAAGGAACTGTTGTACTCTGTCGGTGGGAGTGAAAATTAGTACAGCCACTACAGGAAATATTATTGAGGTGACTTTATTTTGTTGAGGTATGTTCCTTCTATACCCAGTTTATTGAGGGTTTTTTATTGTAACTGTCATATGATCTAGCAATTATACTAGTGGGCATATATCCAAAAAATGAAATTAATATATCCAAGGGCTGTCTACACTCCCCTGTGTTTTGCGGAACTATTCATGAGACAAAACATGGAATCAACTTAAGTGCCCATTGATGGTTAAATGGACAAAGAAAAGTGATATGAACTACACTATGGTACATAATTCAACACAAAAATAATAAAATTCTGTCATTTACAGCAACATGAATAGAACTGAAATTAAGTAAAATAAGCCAAGCACAGCAAGATAAATATTACATGTCCTCATTCGTAAGTGAGAGTTAAAATGGTGGAGCCCATGAAGGTACTAGATTTGTAGTTACCAGAGGCCAAAAGAGGTAGGCAAAGATGAAGGGAGTTTGATTAATGGGTACAAATATACAGTTAGAAGCTATAAGACCCAGTGTTCAAGAGTTCAGTAGGGTGACTATAGTTAGCATTAATCTATTGTACTTTTCAAAATAGCAAGAAGAGACTAATTTAAATGTTCCTAGAATAAAGAGAAATATTTAAGGTGATGGGTATCCTGATTTAGCTAATTTGATCATTACACATCATGTGAATTTATCAAATTACCCTCAAAATATGTACCTCTGTTATATATCACTTAAAATTTTAAAAAGTTCACTCCAGCCTGGGTGAATGATGAGACTCTATCTAAAGAATAATACATAATAAAAACTGAAATAAAAAATTAAAAAAATATGGAGATGCTGCTAACAGCAAAATACTATTTGAAACTATCAAATATTGCTCAAAAATCCTTTCATTCCTAAGCATCATATTACCTTAGTTATTTTAGACCACTATTTCTTACACTAGATTTCTCTGTAACCTTCATGACTATCTAATTTTAGTGTCCATGGATAATCCATAGGTTTAATTGTATACTGTTATACTAAAATGGAATATTAATAAAAGCATAATGCAATTATTAGACTATCAACTATATTGATAAGCACTTCTAGGCAATTTCCAATATTAGTATTTACACTTATATTTCAGGTTATATTGATGCATAAAATACTACTTTATCACTGACTAATAAAAATAGAGACAGATTCAATGTAGACATAATACACGTACGTTGGTTTAATGCAAAACGACATGTAGAAGCACTATAAAAATATTTAACTATAGGATCATAGGGAGAAAAACAGTGGGAAAATTGAACCGTAACTTGGTGGCCAATGATTGTACAGGAATGCCAAACACAACAAAATCTGAATATCAACAGTCAGGTTGATGTTCTTGTATGTATTTTTATAATACTTTATTGAGCTCCTTTTAGGCAGAAATGTCAGTACCCTAAGTTATATTGAATTATCCTTAGTGATTTAAAATTTAAGGTTTTTACTTGTATTTTAGTTGTATAAAGATTATCATGAGAGGTTTACATTTGTATGTTCAAGTAATATAAAAATAAAATAATACAAGGCAATACTTGTTTTCTTTCTCTTAAAAGTGTTCTGAGCTTATGCAAATCAAATAAACACCGATAAAGTACATGGTGCTTCTAGGGTATGGTTCAGTTTCTGAGTAACCCAGAGCCTGCTCACTCCACAGACCTCGTCTACACCCCAACTCTTTGTAGGTAAGGTATGCATAAAGGTTGATCAAGAGAATAAGACTGATGACTCATGAAATACATTTAATGAAGCAATATTTAATGTTGCCAGGCAGATATTATTGCCATTTTACTGAGGTGGAAAGAGACTGAGAGGAATTCACAGTAATGGACATTACACAGACAGTACAGAATATGGACTCCAGAGCTGGAATTCAAATCATTGTTTAATAATGAATGCTCACAAATAAGAAACTGAAAATAGTAAAATATTACCTACCATATCTGAAGATTTTTATTAGAAAGTTCATTGAATAAACATCCAAATTTATTTTCTTGGAGACAACATAGGCTAACATGTGCTAATATGAACATATATTATTCAAAAGGGGGAATTAAAAGCCATCTATTTTTCCACGAGGAATGATGGGGAAAATGTCTTTTCATATTATCATTGCTACTAAAGCATGTTTTACTAGTGAATTTTTGTTTTCATATCAAAATTCATGACTCAGAGAGAATAATGGGCCCTAAAGCAGATGACTTTATTCTATATCTTTATAATACCATTATATTCTTGAGGTAACTACCTACAGAAGTTCATGGTTTCAATATTTGGAATCCATTCTGCTTTCTAACGCAGTATAATGTCTTGTTTATGAGCCAGCCAAGTTTCTTAGCAAGGCGTAAGATTTGCTTCATTATCTAGCTCCTAATACTCTTCATAGATTTGT
>NW_022299951.1:0-8672 GCF_002776525.5 Piliocolobus tephrosceles
ATCCGGACAGACGAAAGGAAGTTATACCGCATAACACACACGTCAGTATTCAATAGCAGAAGGGAGGTCCGGGTAAGTTCATACTTGTTTATATAGAATGATTGTTCCAAAATGGGTAAATGAAAAATTTTAATACCTGCAATCTAGTATTTTTAATATAAAATATACAATGTGACCATATACTTCCAAATCTACATATGTAATTATTTCAGTGAAAATATATACCTTAAATTGTTAACAATAGTTATCATTCCTGGAGCTAGTAGTTAGTAGATATGGGTAGAAAATTGACAGGGATTTTATTCATCTGGATTTTGAAGTTTACAATGAGCGTGCATTTATGTATCAAATGTATTTAACTGAAATTTAAATTTTTTACATCAATAAAATTACTAAAATTCTATAGAGCAGTTGGGCAAGGGGCAGGAGCAAAATTTATATTATGATAAACAATAATGTATCTCCTAATATATACAATATAGAGAATCAGAATGAGGAAATAATGATGGAAGTCTGCTTATTAAATTATTGAATTATGAATTGAATTTATGAATTGAATTATAAATTGAATTCAACTGTGAATTAAATGATGAATTATGAGTTATGAATTGAATAACAAGAAATAGGTAATGAGGGTGGCTGCCACCAGTCTAATTCTGAGGTTTGAAAGTTTTACAGTGGAAAACAGGTACATACATACTTTCAGTAAGTAATGCTGTTTAATTGTATTTAATTTCTCCTATTTTTTTAAGTGACTGCTAATTTTTTTAGGAAATAAATATGTTATTTGGACCTAAGTGTTTACTAAACAGGATTTCTTTCTTTTGGCTTAGGGGTACTATGAAAAAAATCACTGAGATACTAAGGGCACGGCGAACACAAAGGTTGAAAACCTCAGATCTAAAGTATTAAAATCATTCTCAGGCAAATCACAAAAGTTCTACGTACATATTTCTAAAGATATAAGCATGTTAACTGTAAACTTATTCTACCTCTAGATTATCAAATGGCACTTCACTCTTTTACTGTTTTTTTCTTTTTAATTTTTTCGGGCGGGTAATTCATTTACATGGACTCCTCTTTTATGTAATTTGTATCTAGATGAAATATTTTGGGACTTATCATTGAGTGTAAATAGAAAGAGCTAATGAGAACCAATGCCTTTCTCCCGTCATCCACTCAGTTAATTTCCCTAATGTTTACTAATCACTTGTGACTCATTTGCAAAGAAAATACACTAATATGCACAGTCTAGCAGAAAGCAGGTGTTAAGCATTGTACTGTGAAATTATACTAGTTGATACCATGCACAGGAACATGAACAGAAATATAAAAAGGGGAAATTGCATCAGGTTGTAACGTAGTGCTCAAAACTAGGAATCAGAACATGATCTGTGCCCCATCTAGCTAGATGATCATGGGCAATCATTGACTGTTCTGAGCCTCAGTTTTGTTTTCACAGAGAAATGAATCAATGTAACAGTAATTGACCAGTTTCTGGAGGAACTTAAGGACCAGAATAAAATAATACCTAGTTGCAGTTACTACATAATCTATTAAGTCAAATTAGACATACAGTTACTTAGATATATGTATAGCTACTTACTTTAGAAACGCTTGAGGATTCCAGAAAATTTTCAAACTCCTTAATTTGGCACACTTGGCCTGGCCTAGCATTTTGTCAATTAGCCATGACTTATTTTCGCAATTCTGACTTCTACCACAAACTGTACCAGATTATTACTAATTTAAATTACAATATTATGTAGTTTCATTTTTCCATGCTTTCACTTTAATAAGTGATTTTAAATATATTAATGAGTGAAGAATATCTACATAAAATCGGATAATGACTGATGGAATGTATTAGAAATGTGAGGGAATCAAAATCTGCTATAGGAATTCAGAAAAAGTGAAGATTAATTTCTATGAGAAATGAGTTTTATTTTAAAAAATGGTATCTGAACTAAACCACAGAGATGGGTAAAAGCTACAGCAGCAGAGACTATATGAGGGCTTTAAAACTAGAGGAATACCCTACGTGTGGAATAACTCAGGTATATGCCTGCTTTCCAGAGTAGTTCTATTAAATTTTTTCTTGCTAACTATGCCTTTTCTAATCTAGTTTATAATCTAGTCAATTCAAAACTATGAACATTTGCTAGACATAAATGAGGTAGTCTTCAGCTCACAGGAATTCTTCTGTTCTGGGAATTTCCCCATGGTAGCCAAGTGTCTCCTCCCTGATACCATTCTCCTTATCATCCTATGACCCTGGCTGATTGTTGCTGTTATTACCAATGAGTGTTGGTAGTAACAATTGCAGCTGTGTTGGAAACGTTTTATTTACCAAATTCAACCTTTGCCCTTCTCCAGTCTGCTATCTGCCAATAAGATGGTCAAGAGGGAATCATAGCAGTTCAGTCAGAAGAAATGATTGATATTGGAGGGTATTTTTTTCCCCCAAGATGGACTCTTGCTCTGTAGCCCAGCCCGGTGTTCAGTGGTGTGATCTCGACAACCTCACCCTCCTGAGTAGCTGGCATTACAGGCACCCGCCACCATGCTTAGCTAATTTTTGTATTTTTAGTAGAGACAGGGTTTCACCTTGTTGGCCAGGCTGGTCTTGAACTCCTGACTTCAACTTATCTGCCCACCTTGGCCTCCCAGTGTGCTGCGATTAAAGATGTGAGCCACCGTGCCCCGTACTGGAGTTTTTATCTACTTTACTTCCTTATTGTATGGTATCTCTTAAACTTTGCTCCCCTAGAGGAAAAAAAAAAAAAAAAAAAAAACAGCTCTTGTCAAGAGCAAATTCACTATAAAATTTTCTTTTCTTGGAATCTTTGCTTCCTTTCATCCCTTTAAGTAGATGGGTGGTAGTAGCTCTGTTCTTATTACTGGTAAAGTTTTTATATTTTTCCTTATGGTACCATTCAATTACTTCCGTTAAAAGAAAATTAAACGACTCAGTTTCAGTTTTCACATGTACAGGGGTTAGGAGTTTTTACTCTTATTTTTGCAAGAAGAAAACAGCATTCAAAAAATTGAAAATGTGTGACTTTTCTTCGACAAGGGAACTGAGGTTTTAGAGCAACTCAAAATGTGGAGACAGGTAAATCCAGAGTCATTGCTAACACCTGCTTACCTGAAACGGGCGTCAATGAAGTAAAAAACTGGTGGGACAACTTAAACGTGGTAATGTTGATCAACTGTTGGAGGCTGAGCGTGGACTAATGAGAAACTATAGGAGCTGCAATCTTACTGCTCTTCACACTTTTTTGAGCCCCACTGTGAGCCCCACTGAGTTCTCCTGGTGAGGATCTGAGAAACCTGCCCTCTTGCCTCTGGCAGGGGAAAGGGAAGAGCAATTTTATTTTATTTTTTAATGCCTAGAGCATTTTCCATAACAAACGCCTTCTGAGAAAAAGGCTTTATTAGAGATTTTCCCAAATAGGGAAAGTCATTTCTTCCCATGCCAGCCTCCTACTGCTTTTCTATCTCATCAAATGAGGGCAAGGGGGAAGGTGGGGTGTTTTGTTTTTTCTTTTCTTTTCTTTTTTTTTTTTCTTTTTTTTGCAGGGAATGTTAAGGAGGACTATACCACTGGTGAAGATTGCAGTCCTAAAATACAGGCCCACAGAAAGACTGAGATTTAATAATGAGATTATAGAATGCTTCACCCCCTCACCCATACACATATTACCTTCACATCATTAAGGGGTCTAGTGTAAAAATAGTGAATTACAGTTAAATGCGCTGCAAGACACAGACTCAGAAAGTTCTCTGCAGTGAGCAGGTCTATGCAAACCTACCCGCAAAGGCCTAGGAAGTTAAGGGGCAGAATAAAGAGGCTGACATATCCAGTTGCACAGACAGAAACATTCGTTAATTGTAGGGACTTACAGAAACCATGTCTTCAGCAGCCAAGGGACAAGACGGTGAATCCCTGTGCCCAGACCCAGGGTTTATATACCATATGGAAATTGCCTAAGGTCAGGATTTATGGTAAGTAAATGTTTACAATAACATCAAAGTTGTTTTGACCTAAGGGCAGAATTTACGGGTATGTGAAAGTAGAAATCTTAGCTGCATTCCCAGAACTGGTGTTAATCAGAAGTCAGCATGATGGATGTGGGTCCAAGAGGAAGTTGCTTCACCCTCCACAAAGGTAAAGTTCTTAGGGAGGCCAAAGTGAGTGGTGAAGATTTAAAAGAAAAAAAAAAAAAAAAAAAAAAAAATCAGAAGAGTTTGAGGCTATGGCAACTAGAGCTACATAAAATATTAAACATAGCCCAACTCCTAGCCAGATTAGCATAAATAATCATACAAAATGTTTACTTACCTCAGTTCTTATTACTATGTACATTATGTTTGACTTGCAGCAACAAAAAATTACATAGCCTGTTAAACGATGGGAAAAGAAAATTTAAAAGCAAAACTAAATGATGCTATGAAGAGAGAAAGTCCTCACGAGAATTAAACTCACATATAAGTTTTCAAATTGTCAGGAAGGGAATTTAACTATAATCATTTAATTACCTCACACTTTCTGGCTCTACTAACTCAATTTTAACTTTCTGGGCTAGTCTACAGTAGGTGATCACAGCGGAGGAGTGTGTTACAGCATTTGATCTCAATGATAGTTAAATTATCAATTAATAATGCCTTCTATGAGTAAGACAGGGCAAGACAAAGACTTACGGAATGTAACACTTTAATTTCTGTTCTAGATCTTTCATTTTAAAACACCAAATGACTGCTTAATAAATGGCTTTCAACCTCAGTTTTATTTCCAAGCTTATGGATCCCTTAATTTATTTATCCATACACTCTGGGGATGTCTATACCACAGGCTCCTGAAGATAGCTCTAAGACCTCTGTCCTATGCTTAGCCTCTGCTCCAGAGAAAGAAAAATAAATACTTCCTGAAGCTGTGTTTCACTCTTAACACTTCTAACTTCCTCTTGTCCAGTATCTAGTCCTAGCCTTTCACCTAGGAGGATGCAAACCCCACGAGAAGCAAGTTATATTTGAGTAATAGAGAAACATTTATAGCAGTTTAGAGGAAGTGTACAATTTTTCCTACAGGCAATGTAGAATAAAAAAAAAAATGCTTCTGCACAATGAGGTCCTATGTCTTTCTTGTATTTCTTAATGGAAAATATCATCCAACCTATATCAAATATAAAATATCTGACCATTGGAATATTTAGCAAAATGTTAATTATATTTTTATTCTATTTTAGATTATTTGAATATAAGCAGGTCTCCTAGGTAACCCAATCCATTGATGATGGAAGCTAAGCAGGAGTGATTTCGGCAGTGGCTATCTGAGAGAAAAGTAATTATAGTAAATGCACTATGCAACACAAATGAGATAGAGCTATTGAAATTACTCCAAACGTGTTTACAAAGAAAATATCTGAAGAGGTTTTTCTTTTTTTTCTTTTCTCTATTGCTTTTGTGTTTTATCCTCTCAAAACTGCTTTTATAATGACATTATTTTCTGGGCAGGAGAAGCAGGAGTGTATATATAGGAGGTAGCTTGTGCTAAAAATTGAAACTTCCAAATGGTAAAAAAAAAAAAAAAAAAAAAAAAAAAAGACCAACTGAAACTTCAAAAACAGAACTTAAAAAGCTGTATTTATTGCTTAAACCCCAAAGTGAGATGTTATTTTTTATTTTGAATTAACTTAAGGCCAATGAGATTGAATCCTTTAATTTCCCATTTCAGCATCAAATGTGAAATTGCGCATACAATGTAGTCTAATTAAAAACAGTTACATTTGTTTTACAGGAAAACTTTCCAGAGAATAACTTTGAAGTGATTTGCATTTACTTCAAATGTAAAATTAAATTAGATAGATTTTATTGTATTTCTGTTGGAAGAAAAGATAATGACATCAACTACTTTTATGCAGCTACTGTTAAATTTTCAATAAACACAATAGCTGAAAATGTGAAATTGTTCTACTTTAATATTTATTTTTCTAATTCCAGTACTTTTACGAATTAGTTGCAACAATATTAAGACATACCACCCTGTTCCATGCAGTTGTATACAATAGAAAGGAGAAGTGGAAAGTCCATCCCATTGTACATGCTTTTTGTAGGGCTCATCTTGTTTTTAGTTCTGTGAAATTGGAAAAGATTTTTTTTTTTTTTTAAGTCTAAGTTTTAGGTGAAATGGGTGGAAAGAACCTACCTCCAAATTTATTTCCAGAGCAAAATACCCATCTTTATGTGATGTGTTTCACACAGAACCCAGAATATAATAGGAATCAATATTTTTACTTTCCACATAGAATGAAGATCTCTCGGTTTAGTGTTTATCAATAGATTAGGACAAATTTTGGTGTTGCTAGGACATAAAAGCATTGTAATAAAATCTGTGCCTTTATTAATGAAGATACTGAAGCATTCCACTGATTATTCCAGTTTCCTAATATTCAGAGACAGGTTTACTTTTTGTTACCCCAAAACCTCAACTCTCCTATCCCTGGGAATTAGGTAGTTAATTAATTCTACCTCCTTTCCAGGAAGATGTGTCAGGGCCAACGTACATCCACAGATGAATTTCAGGACTACTTTACATACCTTCAAACCCCAGTGCTTCAGCTTTGTATGACAATATTTGAAAAATATTCCCTACGTAAAAAAGCATCGAGGGTACCCCCTTGGGATAGAAAGCAATTTCTGTATCAGCCTGTGTTGGGACATAGAATAGGCAGCCAATAACTATTACTATGATTGAATCATTCTGACTTGAAACAGTAAGCATTTATCTTCACAGTAGGTGACTGCCACTGTGCTATGAGAGTGAAAAGAACTATGAGATCAGCTGTGCCCACAGGGAGCTTATAGCCACATGAGAGAAGTGTTTCACAAATATGAAATAGTTCGAATAGATGCTACTTGACTTCACATACTTTTTGCAAGTACTGTTGATATTTGGAGAAAGGGTGCAATCTCTGCTGGCTGTGATACATAAAAAGCCTACAATTTTCCTACCTTTTTTTTCAGCAGCTGTGTTTTCAACTAAGCCATAACATTTTGGCACATATTTCCCCACATCTTGACATATAGTTTCATGTCTTGACACAGTATCTCAGATCTCAGAATGGGGAAATAAAGTCTGCAATTTACAAGGGTCAACTAATTACCAATGTGTATACATTCCTAAGTTCAATTTGAATTGTATCTCCTTGCAAAATGGAATGTCAAAGAATGCTAAAATATTAAGACATAATTCTAATTCGTTACATGACTTAAAAAAATTTAGGCAATTAATAAGAAAATATATAAACAAAGAAGTATAACTCCCATTAAAATTAAAAGGTACTCTGGTGGCCCATTTTTAAGTTTGCTCTTTTGAAAGTGGAAGAACTGAATAAATTGGCAACTATTCAGCCATCTGTAGACAGGATTTCTGTATGAAAAGGTCCTGAGGCCAGGAGAACTCAGAGGATGTAACATCCATTTAACCTAACCTCTGGATTTAATAGATGAAGACTATTACAGAAAGTCTAACATATTTGCCATGTACAGAGAAGGTGGCTTAGGGTGGTTATAGTCCATTTATCTTACAATTTAACCACTTTTATGAGTCATTTAATTGTGAAAACATCAAAAGTAAAAGTAATTTACTTTGTTGCTATAACTTGGAACATTCAGAAATACGGGTATGTGGTATTTGAAATAGATGGAAATACAGTGACTTTATATTAATAATAGCATTGATGGTAAATAATAAAATCTTTGAACATTAAGTAAACTAAAATAAATTGAAGGACATTATTTTATGTAAGAAATCTTTTTCATTTAGTAATGTGAGACTCAGATGACATTTCCAAAGTTTATCCGAAAAACATTTGGTGGAGTTCTAGATGGGTCAGACATAGTCAGAATTCTTCACAGAAGTGTCAGGAGTGACTTTATTCAGAGCATCTATTGAAATGTCACCTTCAAATGTAGACCAGTGAGAGATGTGCGTTCATAATTTTCTTTCTGATAAATATTTCTTAAGCACTATGTGCCAGATACTATTAAAAGTAGATGAAGAGGTGATAGTCTCCACCCTCATGGAGCTTATACCTTAGTGGGGGAAAGATAGATGTTAAATGGATAATTGGTAATGAGATGATGACGTAGGAGTCTTGGGAGAGCAAACGGAATGGATGTGAGTGCAGAAGGCACGACCTGAGGGTGACTTGTACAGGGTGCAGAGGGATCTATCTACAGGGATGAGATTCAAAGTGAAAGTTAGTGAAAGAATTATTCTGCCATGGGGGAGAATCCAGATGAGTAATGTCCCAGGCAGAGAGAATGGCAAGCATAGAGGGCTCAAGGTAAGGAAGATGCAATGTGTTATAGAAAATAAAAAGAGATCAAAAAGGGTGTGAGGTTAGTTAACCTGAGAAGAACGGCTCCAAATGAGAATGATGGATCAAAAGGAGTGAGATCATTCAAGATGACAAGTTTGGTATTTTGTAAAAGTAAATGAGAATAATATGAAGGACTTTAAAGAAAATGCTTTATTGACATAAATAACGAATTATAAAATTCACACATTTAAAGTGCAAAGCTCAATGATTTTAGTAAAGAGTTGTGCAACCCTCAGTATAATCTAATTTTATTGTAGTAAAATATACATAAAATCTAGTATTTAA
>NW_022299952.1:0-2422 GCF_002776525.5 Piliocolobus tephrosceles
GGAAAGGGTCAGGATAGATGGGTGAGTCTCGCTTGGGCGATGTAACTCTGAGAGCTCCGCTCATGGCTGCAGGGTTGACCAACATTTAGTTGGGACCCTGGAACTGAATGGCTTTCTTCTCTGTCAACCCTTAGCTCAGCCCGGAAGTACAGGAAAAGAAGAAGCTGGTTCAAGGCAAACCAATGCTCCTGACTATGAAGAGTCAGGGGTTGTTAGAGAGCCCTTTCCCAGAAAGCCTGACATCTGTGTCTTTAGTACGGTACCTGTGCTAGTCACTTTTAAGTGGCTGACCGGTGCCTGGTGTTTAGCCCCCGAATTCTAAGGAAAAATAGGACAGAAAGCAAGTGAAAAGGATCCAATGGTACTCACCATGTGGCAAGATCCTGAATGAGCCCCCAAGATGTGTCTGGAGTTGGTTCCTGCCAGTGGTTTTGTGGTCTCGCTGACTTCAAGAATGAAGTCGTCAACCTTCACGGTCAATGTTACAACTCTTAAAGATGGCACAGACCCTAAGAATGAGTGGTAGCAAGGTTTATTATGAAGAGTAAAAGGACAAAACTTCCACAGCATGGAAGGGGACCTGAGTGGGTTGCTGCTGCTGGCTGGGGTGGTTTTTATTCCCTTATCGTCCCCTCCCATGTCCCATTTCTGTCATTTCAGAGTGCCCTTTTTCAATCCTCCCCGCTATTGGCTACTTTAGAGTCATGCTGATTGATATGTTTTACAGAGCGCTGATTGGTGTGTTTTACAGAGCACTAATTGGTGCGTTTTATAATCCTCTTGTAAGACAGGAAAGTTCCCCAAATCCCCACTCAACCCAGGAAGTCCAGCTGGCCTCATCTCTCAATTTGACTCACAGTTTCAACGTTATTAATGTATAGAAATGCTGCTGAATCTTGTCCACTGATTTTGTACCCTGATTACTGAAGTCATTTTCAAATTACAGGAGTCATTTGATGGAGTGTTTAGGATTTTCTAGGGAATCATATCCTCTTTGAAGAGAGATACTTTGATTTCTTCTTCTTCTATTTGGATGCCGTTCATTTTCTTCATTGATTGTTCTGGCAAAGGCTTCCTGTAGTATGTTTAATAGGAGTGATGAGAATGGGCATCCTTGTCTTTTCCAGTTCTCAAGGGGAATGTTTCCAGCTTTTGTTCATTTAGTATGATGTTGGCTGTGGATTCATCGTACATAACTCTTATTTTTTGGAGGTATGTTTCTTCAATGTCTAGTTTCTTGATCATTTTTATCATGTAGGGACCCTGGGTTTTATTGAAGGCCTTTTCTGCATCTACTAAAATGATTCTATGATTTTTATTTTTAATTATTTTTATAGGATGAATCACATTTATCGATTTTTACATATTGAACCAATTTTGTATTCCAGGAATGAGCCTACTTGATCCTGGTGAATTAACTTTTTGATGTGCTACTAGATTCAGTTGGCTGATATTTTGTTTAGGATTTTTGTGTACATGTTCATCAGGGACATTGGCTTGGCCTGTAGTTTTCTTTTTTCATTGTATTTTTGTCATTTGTGGTGACGTTGGCTTCACAGAATGAGTTAAGGAGGAATCCCTCCACCTTGAAGTTTTCAAATAGTTTCGGTATAATTGGTACCAGCTCTCCAGCTGAATTGGTAGAATTCAACTGGGAATCCATCTAATCTGGGAATTTTTGTGTTTGTTACTAGGTTTTTTATTACTGATTCAGTTTCAGAACTCAACATTAATTTGCTCATGGTTCCAATTTCTTCCTAATTCAATATTGGCAGTTTATGTCTTGCTAGCATTTTTCTATTTTCTCTAGATTTTCTAGTTTGTGTGCATAGAAGTATTCATATTTATCTCTGATTTTTTTGTGTATATTTCTGTGGTATTAATTGTAATACCAATTTGTCATTCCTGATTTTGCTTATTTGGATCTTATCTTTTATTTATTTATTTTTCTGTGTTGATCTAGCTATGGGTTTACTGGTCTTGTCTTTTCTGTGGAAGGAACAACCTTTGGTTCCATCAATTTCTTTTTTGATTTTTTTTTTGTCTCAATTTTGTTTAATTCCACTTGAATTTTAGTTACATCTTTTATCCTGCTAGCTTTGGAGTTGATTTGTTCTTGTTTTTCTAGTTCATTTAGGTGTGATTGTTAGATCATTACTTTAAGTTCTTTCGAACTTGTAGAGTTAGTTGTGTAGACTATAAACTTTTAACACTGATTTTGCTGCATCCCAGAGATTTGGGTATGTTGTATTTCTATGTATCTCTATTTTCCTTTATTTGAAAGAATTTTTTTTTATATCTTCCTTCATTTTGTTGCTTACCCAACAGTCACTTAGAAGCAGGTTGTTTAATATCCAGGTGATTTTATGGTTGTGGGAGATCTTCCTGGTATTGATTTCTGTTTTTCTGCCACTGTGGTCTA
>NW_022299953.1:0-7265 GCF_002776525.5 Piliocolobus tephrosceles
CAACCATGTGAAGACACAGCAAGAAGAAGGCTGTCTCCAAGCCAGGAGGAGAGCCTTCAGAACTGGAAAATAAATTTTTGTGTTTACGCCACTCAGTCTTTGTTATTTTATTATGACAGCCTGAGCAGGTAATCCTGAGGCTGCTGTTCTGGGGCTATACTTTGAGAGCACCTTTCTACTGCACACTGATTGATCTCCTCGTCAACCTGATCTCTGTGTCTTTCTGACATGCCTACTGTTCTTTCTTTACTTGAGCCACATATCTTCTTGAAAACCCACTTTGAACCTTATGACTTCCCAGAAGGCTACCAACTCTCCCATCACAGTCATCTCTCCCCTTCTGAAAGCCTCTACTCTTGATCTTTAGATGCATCTGGCATCTAGCATAAACCACCTTGGATGATTCTTTTTTCTCTTCATACAGTTGTCTTGTCTTCATCATAAACTTCTTGGAGCAAATAATCTATCCCTGGTGTCACATACCTAGCACGGTGCTTTGTGCACAGCACAGGTTCAATAAATATATGATTATTTGACTACCGTGGAGTGTATGGAGAAGGGGTTCCTGGAAATTGCAGGTGTGAATTAATCAGGTGTCACAGATCTCTCAGTCTCTCTGACAATGTGGAGGTATAGCTCACAGCAGAACACATGATTATTGGCTTACTTGCCTAGGGAGCTGCATCCTGAGGGGTGTCTCTCAATGTTTTGTAGACGAAAAAGTCACTTCTGAGACAGAGGACATCTAATGATGATGATGATGCCATAAGAATGGTGAACGTTTATGGAGATTTCTATGTGCAAAGTGTTTCACAGGTATTACCACGTGTAGCTCTCCCAACAGCTCGACACGGTATGAATTATTATGCTTTCCATTTTTACAGATGACAAAATTGAGGCTAAGAGAGGATAAGTGACTTTTCCCAGGTCTTATAGCCAGGTAGAAGCAGAGCACATGCTTGGTCCATGTCTGCATAGCTCCCCATTCACCTGTTTTCGCATCTCTTGCCTTTCTTCCATGAATAAGCAGAGTTTTACACCAGAGGTTTACACAAGGTTAGCTTCCAAACTTTAAAGATTTAGGTTTACTATTTTTATGCCATTTAACATAGTTTATATTCCTTTCTCTAACATAGATTAAACACATAATAACAAAGCTTAATTTCTAGTGCCAAAGGATAACTGAAGGAGAAAACGTCCCATCTTCTCTCAGAAATCAGCTTTGAAGGACACGTGCAGGTTGTGAGGCAGTGTCTGAAGTTTCCAATTAATGCCACTAACCCCATCGGTCACCAAACCTGTTCTCAGTGAACAAAAACAGGCGTGATGGCTCAGTGGGGACAGAGAAATTGTATTGCATTTTGCTTTCTTGACTCAGTGATTTGTAGAGTATTTTTTTGACATGTCAGCATTTCCATAAGATTCCCAAACAACTTATTTTAACCTCTGTTTTACTTTCTAACCAGAGCTAAAACAAAACAAACAGCAGTAACAAAAATATTAAAAAAGCATCATAGCTACCCATAATAAAAAGGTGTTACACAATTTTCAAAATACCTGCTTTATCATGAACTCAGCACTTCATTTTAATCAGTGTATTATACAACCACTCTGGTAAATTTTTTCATTAAAATAAGGTTTTTAAGTTGTATGTACATATGTAATGTTTATATGTGTGTTCAAATAACAGGTGGGTCCCACTCTAGGCAATTATGCTACCCACAGAGAAATTATGAGATTCTTTAAATCCTAAAGAGAAAGTTTCTTTTTGTTTTGTTTTTTATAGTGTTTGTTTTTTGAGACAGAGTCTCGCTCTGTCACCCAGGCTGAAGTGCAGTGACACGATCTCGGCTCACTGCAACCTCTGCCTCCTGGGTTCAAGTGATTCTTCTGCCTCAGCCTCCCAAGTAGCTGGGACTACAGGTGTGTGCCACCATACCCGGCTATTTTTTTTTTTTTTTTGTATTTTTAATAGAGACGAGGTTTCACCATGTTAGCCGGATGGCCACGATCTCCTGACCTCGTGATCCGTCCACCTCTGCCTCCCCAAGTGCTGGGATTACAGGTTTGAGCCACCATGCCTGGCCAAGAGCAAGTTTAAATGTGCTATTTATTCCAGCTCAGATTTAAATCCAAGGCCTTAAAAGACTTCAAAATCTACGACTTTGAATAAACTGTACCTTGGCAATCAATTAAACTAATTTACTTTGCATAAGAAAGTATTTTTTATATTTTTAAATAAAATTATAATTCAAGAATAAATATCTAGACATTTTGGGATAATTTGAAAGTCTAGAAAACTATAAGCAGGCAGAGAAAAAAAAATCAACCCACTTTTCATCACACAGAAGTAATTGTTGCTTTACTTTGGAATCCTGTAGAAGAAATTTTATATCCTAACTTTTATGAAGTTAAGATTTATTTCACTAACACTTGTCTGTTTTACTGTTGATCTACATCTTGAGTCTGTCCATATCTCTTTGTCACTATTCCACCATCCAAGCCCCATGCTGTGTCTCACCTGGATTTTTATTGGAGCCTGGAAATCTGTCTGCTCCTGGCTTGTCTCCCTTCAGTCTATTACCCATGTTGCACTCTTGCTTAAATCACTTCGATGACATCCATTGCTCTTGGACGAGATGACTGTCACAAAACGGCACCCAGGAGCACTTTGGAATATTACACCAATATTCTGAATATCTCTGTCTGACTTTATTTTTTGTTTATAAAAATTTAATAATTTTTATTTAGTTTTTGAGATGGATTTTCACTCTTGTCCCCCAGGCTGGAGGACGAGATCTCTGATCACTGCAACTTCCACCTCCTGGGTTCAAGAGATTCTCCTGCCTCAACCTCCCGAGCAGCTGGGACTACAGTCATGTACCATCATGCCCGGCTAATTCTTGTATTTTTAGTAGAGATGGGGTTTCACCATGTTGGCCAGTCTGGTCTCAAACTGCTGACTTTGAGTGATCCATTCACCTTGGCCTCCTAAAGTGCTATGATTACAGGTGTGAGCCACCATGCCCAGCTCTCTGTCTGGCTTTAGAGGGTTGTTCTTAGGCTCAAGTGACAAAAATACATGAAGGTGCTTATAAATGGTAGTAAACTGTACTGTGAGTGGTTTTTACTTTATAGGTAAACTTTATATATAACTTCAGATGTAAACAAATGTCAAGTGTTTCTGTTTCTTTTGAAACAGAATTATGTTACCTTCATAATTGTTTAAACCAATCTTACTCTTTGAGAGGCAAGTAACAGAGAACACTTGAAGTCAGGAAACAGGAATTCTAATCAATGATATTCAGTATTACCTTGGAATGAGATCTGGCTCTCACCAAATTGAGAAATAAAGAAATACACTACACACATAGTTGTTGATTGAAAATGTGTATGCTATAAAAAATATAATCTTTCAAGTATTCATGACAAAAAATGAATAAAGAACCACTAGAAGTACACCTTTTCTGAGCTATAAATATGTACATTTTAGTCTGTCATTACATTAAAAGTGATAATTTCCCCATGGCACGATATGCAATAAACATGTGCTTATTCTATGCTGTGAGAACTCTTAAATTTTACAAATGACTTTACAAAGATTCCCAGTTGTCTTAATCTGATTTCAGATTTCCAGAAAAGATAAATTGCTAGACCAAATAAACTGTATTGTGAGAAAGTGGGATTTGGGATTTTGATGTCCTGCCTAGATTGTAATGGAAATATTCCTGTGGAAAGCTCATTTCTTCATTCTGGACAAAGGAGTCGTCAACATTTGATGTTTTTCCTCACTCCAAAGAGCATTATTCTGATACTTGAAATGCTTATTTCAACATGTTCATCTTTGACCCAAATGAAGGAGTTGCCATGGAAAAAAACCTGGCAAAACTCTAAAGATTTTTCTTGTATCAGAGTGTAAACAGTGAACAGATGGAAACTAGAATTTGAGGAATTTTAGGATGGCTTGAGAAGAGACTTTTTATGAGGGTTTTGCTGGGTTCCAGAGAAATAACAAGGGAAAGTGCAGCTGCTAACAGGCCTCCGCTATAAATCATGAGGGGAGGAAGGAGTGACTGGAACCTGGAAAGAGAGAGTTTTCTAGAAAAGACATTGAGAGGCTTAGAGTCAAAGGACAGAGCCAGGCTGAGAGGAACTTGTCCAGAGGGAGACTAGAGAAGGAATATCTGAACTTACTCTTCCCTCTTAGGAGAGGCTTCCTGCTGTCTGAACCACTTGGGAAACAGGGAGTAAGCCGGCCCAAGACTGTGACCCACACAGCTCAGCCTCCTATGGAGTAGGGGAAAGTAGATTAGAAGGGGCAAATAAGAGATATTTGGCATAGACTTTCATGGTAATTTACCTAGCGCAAAGCCTGGCACATGACAAATACTCCTAAAACTAAGTCACATGAAAGGATAAATGGATCTTTCAGTGACCTAAACTGTGCACAGGGACATACTTCAATTTTTTCCTGGTTGTTTTTTGAGTTTCATGTAACAGACTGAATAAAACATCATGATTTCAAGAGTTTGCTAAAAAAAAAAAAAAAAAAAGAAAAAGAAAAGTAGTCTTATTCTCTCTAACTTTATATATCCCTTTGTATTTATCCAATGGCACTTACTTTTATCTTGTATGATAATTAATGAATAGTGTCAGTTGTAAAATTATAAGCTTTTTTCTCTCTAAGGATGCACACACACTCATACACACTTTGGATGTTCTACAGTGTCTAGAACAGGACCACAAACATAGTTGCTTCAATAAAACTCTGTAATCACATACATTCAAGTATGAGAACTATGTCATATTACACAATTGGAGATTTTCTGTATTGAATTTAATAGCGTTCATTTGTTCTAAAACTCACTAAGCACCTGCTTTGCTTCCAGTACTGTACTGAGCACTTAGATTTTGAAGATGAATAAGCAAACTGTCTGTCCTACTATGGCTTACATTGTGAGACAAGAGGATTGCCAATTATCAATCTTGAAATGACTCAACTGTGCTAGGGAACTGTCACAAGATGAATCCTTGTGCTGGTGGGGGTCAACAGTGGAGAAGAGTGGGACAGGGAGGAAAGAGCAATGCAGCAATGTCCTAAATGTGCATAGTAGACTCCAGGCTAGGTTAGAAAGAGTGTCCTGGAAGCAGAACATATTTTCTTACATTTAGCTTGGATGTCTACAATGTCAATTCCTCCTTTAATTACGTAAAAGGTGTCCTGTCTACTGAGTCTACCCAGTAACTGCAGCCAGAATGAAGGGAAACTGGGGAGCAGAGGAAGAAGTTAGAAGATTGCGGAGGGGGTTTATTGACAACATGAAGACCAAGTATCAGCTTAAAGATCATCGCCTGAACAGAAGAGAGATTCAGTGATACTAACATGTAGAGTGCGGAGAAGGAAGTACACCCAATAATTTAAAGCTAGGGAGAAGAAAGCATGGGCTGTGGGAAGGAATAATGATAGACTGATTTCTTTCTGATGAAAATGAGTGTGAGACAGTGGGAGGGACATTGTCTCTGTCATTTATCTACTTGATCAACTACCTTAGCAAGTTTTAAAATCTATTTGTAAAATCTTTACTCATCGTGTCTTAATCTGAGAAGTGTGGAGAATGTTACTGGTCTTGCAGGATTTGGGGGATGAATAGCACAGAGGTAGACAACTTGGTTAGTGCATAAGATGTTTGCTTAGCATCACTGTAACCTGATTTAATACTTGCCATTTCTACTTTGGGAATCAACTTCCTTGGAATCCTATCACAGTACCCCTCCTATTAAAGGTATTTGTGTATCGCTCTTTGATTGCACTGAAGACCCTCATCCACCTTGGTGAAGTTAATGTCATCAGAAAGACTGCAATGTTTGAAGAGTCATATTCCACAGATTCTCCTCAGTTTTACACTTAGGACTCTAGAGAAATGCTAACCTCTTGTCTCAGAAGGCAATTCTAGATAGTCCAATGGTGCCTAAGGGGCAGAGAGTGACATAGACCTGCTGCACAGGATTCCAGATCTCTGATTATCTCTGACAAGCTTATCAGCCAGTATGAGAAATAACTTCTATATTTTAAAATCAGTATTAAGTTGAAAGTGACCAAGTATAGGAACTGAAGACATTTCACAGCATTTTTTTCCATAGGTGGCTATCCAGTTGAAATTTCAGCTGTGGCTCTTGGCCAAAAAGTTCATTAAAAAAAAAAAAAAAAAAAAAAATTGAGAACTGTATTTCTGCCACTGAAATATTAAGTTCTTCTATATTTCTGATAGAAAATGGTTCATTCTTTCCACAGTGAACCATTTGAGAAAAGGGTTTATTTTCTACTTCTGGGCATATATTCTATAGTTTGAGGAATATAATTAGAGATAATCAATGCTTTCATTAGGTGATATGATCCCAAATAACTATGTTTGAGACGCTTCCAAATTTTTTTTTCTTTTTTTTATACTTTAAGTTCTAGGGTACATGTGCATAACGTGCAGGTTTGTTACATATGTATACATGTGCCATGTTGGTGTGCTGCACCCATCAACTCGTCAGCACCCATCAATTCATCATTTATATCAGGTATAACTCCCCAATGCAATCCCTACCCACTCCCCCCTCCCCATGATAGGCCCCATTGTGTGACGCTTCCAAATTTTACTCCTGACAATAAAAGTGTGCTTGGATAATATAATCTGGCATTTAAACTTTTCATCCTATATTCTGGATGCAAGGTGGGCAAATCACCTGAGGTCAGGAGTTCGAGACCAGCCTGGCAAACATGGTAAAATCCCGTGTCTACTACAATTACAAAACTTAGCTGGGTGTGGCAGTGGGCACCTGTAATCCCAGCTATTCAGGAAGCTGAGGCAGGAGAATCACTTGAACTCAGGAGGCGGAGGTGCCAGTGAGCCGAGATTATGACATTGCACTCCAGGTTGGGTGACAGAGAAAGACTCCATTTCAAAAAATAATAATAATAAATAAGTGGCAAATTTCTTCCACTTAAATTATAAAAATGACCAATAAAAAGAAGAGTGAGCAATCTCCCCATAACATTAATGCAATACACTAAGCTTACTGAAGTATATTAATAGATTCCAGAATGGGAATCAGTAGCTATCTGATTTCCATCTCAAATTAAAATACATTATACTCTACTTCAGCAGGATATAGGTTATTAAAATGATCAAAATGATCTAATCTAAATTTTAAGAAACTTAAAATAAGCAAGGACTGAAAGACTTCACTCATTAAAATGAAAAAAGAGGACAGATTAC
>NW_022299955.1:0-2400 GCF_002776525.5 Piliocolobus tephrosceles
GATATATTATCTGTTGTACTTCATAATTGTTGTAAAGGCCCCCTCATGTTGTTATTGATTAAATTTATCAAAATGTAAAGTCAGTAAACAAGTAGAGGTCTATGCACTAAAAAGTTTTACTATATTATAAGCACTTTGTCTAGTTATTCTAAATGAACGTATCAGAAAAAACAATTTAAATACTACATACAATAGAAAAATTTTAAATACAATGGAGAGCTGATATTATAGGAGGATTTTACTATAGCCAAAAATTAAAAGGAAGAATTTAACAGGTAAGTACAAAGCTTTCTTTCACTCTGAAAATTCCTTACAAGCTCTGAAAGTCCTAAACTTTCACATTCTTGTTTTTTGGCATCAGGTGACAAGAGACTTCCCCAAAGATTAGAACAAGAAATACCCTCTTTCTTCCCATGATATGAAGCTAGAGGACTTACTACTATGTAAATTTGGACAAAAAATTAATCTTCCCTGCATGAGGGTGAATAATAATACATAATTATTTCAATTTTTTTAGAAAGACAGAGGACCAAACTTCCTAAGTTGCTGTAAGACAACTTAGATTCGCTAGGAGTTGGCAGTCATGCAGACCCCTTCTAGGCTGACCAGCAGGAAGTCAGATCCCACAACAGCTGATAACAAAGCTTTGTCTGTCAGGCCTCATGTGGCAAGCTGCCCTCTCCACATTAAATTTGTATTTCTTCAACTTACGAGCGTGGCTGACTTTGAGGGTCCTTAGTCCTTGACTGCAACTTCCTCTGAAAGATAAGAACACCCTTGCTATGCACCCAGCATGGTGTGGAAAGGGCAGCTTCCCCCATAGCAACTGCCAGGCAAAATCTTGTAATTGTCAATGACTGGGTCTGAAGGTTCAAGCATACAATTTTGGCCTGGAGCCAGAATCCTCAGTTTCCAATTTTCAAACCTGGAACAATTTGAACAGCAAAGTAAAGAATGCAGTATTGGATTATAAACCACATTTTAAATAAATATCCAGGAGAATATACTAGCATAAATAAAAGATAGAATAAATAAATAAAAGAGGGGAGAAATTCTCTTTATAGAAAATGTCCTAATAATATACACGGATACTCCCCTCCAGCAGGTGAAACTAACTTACCTCCACTCCCCTCTCCTATCAGTTGAAGTTAGTGATTTCTTTCCAGAGAATAAAGAATAGAAAGGAAAAATTAGTAACTTTATAGCAGAGAAACATATCAGACTCTACATTAACCAAGCAAACAAGGTTAACATCTTCGATCATAAGGCATATTGATATCATTTGCCTCCTTGTTTTGTAAGATTAAAAAATTCTTCTGATGGTGGGACACAATCTCATGACAAGCAGGTAAGGAAAATAGCATAAATTTTTGTTCCCTATGGCTGTAAATGAGAAAAGGCTGCCACACAGGGAAACAGAGAGGGTTACGCCCGAGTACAGGTAACGGCAGACTAAAGCTGTAGGGGCAGCTTATACGTGGCAAGAAGGATGGGGCTAGCCAAATTGTGACCATTTCATGAGGACTGGTGAATTTAAAGAATATCTCAGGCTCTGGGGTAGAGGAACTGTCTGTAGTTGGCAGAGAACTGGCCCTGGGGTTATGAGGGTAGGTGCACAGTATTCTGATGTGAGAGCTCGATGACGGAAGTGGTTTGGGGGTGTACTTATTCAGCTGCTCAAGTAGGGGAAGTGTTGGGCTTCTAGTCAGGGCCTCAAAATTAGGCCAAGAAAGCATATATACATATATGATATGTACATATTGTATTAAATATATATACATATTATATGCATATCATACATATATACATACAATATATGCATATAATACGTATATATGCATATAATATGTATGATATGCATAAAATACATATATATTTAATATAATATATGCATATATATGCATATCATGCATAAATATGTACGATATGCATATAATATGTATATATATTTAATATGATATGTGTGTGTGTGTACCTGTAATATGATATGATAAAAAAGGTAGTTTGCCTTAGTGATATTCTTCCCCAAACTCATAACCCCAACCTTATCTTCAGGAAGCATATCAGAAAATCCCAAATTGAGGGATGTTCTACAAAATATCTGGCTAGTAATATTTCAAAATTGCCAGTGTCATTGGAAAACAAGAACAGACAGAAACTGTCACAATTCAGAAGTGACTAAGGTGTCATGAAGACTAAATGCAAAAATGTGGACTGCATATTGAAAGAGAAAAATAATACTAATGGAAAAAGGAGAGCTGTATAAAGTCTGTAGTTTAGTTCTTAGTTATATGCCAACTTTGTTTTTTTTTTTTTTTTTTAGTTTTGCAAAATATGTCACAATATGTGCTATAATCTGAATGTCTATCTCCCTCCAAAATTCCTGTGTTGAAATCCCCA
>NW_022299956.1:0-1482 GCF_002776525.5 Piliocolobus tephrosceles
AAATGTGTCCCAGAGATTCTGGTATGTTGTATCTTTGTTCTCATTGGATTCAAAGAACATCTTTATTTCTGCTTTCATTTCGTTATGTACCCAGTAGTCATTCAGGAGCAGGTTGTTCAGTTTCCATGTAGTTGAGCGGTTTTGATTGAGTTTCTTAGTCCTGAGTTCTAGTTTGATTGCACTGTGGTCAGAGAGACAGTTTGTTATAATTTCTGTTCTTTTACATTTGCTGAGGAGTGCTTTACTTCCAATTATGTGGTCAATTTTGGAATAAGTGTGATGTGGTGCTGAGAAGAGTGTATATTCTGTTGACTTGGGGTGGAGAGTTCTATAGATGTCTATTAGGTCCACTTGGTGCAGAGATGAGTTCAATTCCTGGATATCCTTGTTAACTTTCTGTCTCGTTGATCTGTCTAATGTTGACAGTGGAGTGTTGAAGTCTCCCATTATTATTGTATGGGAGTCTAAGTCTCTTTGTAAGTCTCTAAGGACTTGCTTTATGAATCTGGGTGCTCCTGTATTGGGTGCATATATATTTAGGATAGTTAGCTCTTCCTGTTGGATTGATCCCTTTACCATTATGTAATGGCCTTCTTTGTCTCTTTTGATCTTTGATGGTTTAAAGTCTGTTTTATCAGAGACTAGGATTGCAACCCCTGCTTTTTCTTGTTCTCCATTTGCTTGGTAGATCTTCCTCCATCCCTTTATTTTGAGCCTATGTATGTCTCTGCATGTGAGATGGGTTTCCTGAAGACAGCAGACTGATGGGTCTTGACTCTTTATCCAGTTTGCCAGTCTGTGTCTTTTAACTGGAGCATTTAGTCCATTTACATTTAAGGTTAATATTGTTATGTGTGAACTTGATCCTGCCATTATGATATTAACTGGTTATTTTGCTCATTAGTTGATGCAGTTTCTTCCTAGGCTCGATGGTCTTTACATTTTGGCATGTTTTTGCAATGGCTGGTACCGGTTGTTCCTTTCCATGTTTAGGGCTTCCTTCAGGGTCTCTTGTAAGGCAGGCCTGGTGGTGACAAAATCTCTAAGCATTTGCTTATCTGTAAAGAATTTTATTTCTCCTTCACTTATGAAACTTAGTTTGGCTGGATATGAAATTCTGGGTTTAAAATTCTTTTCTTTAAGAACGTTGAATATTGGCCCCCACTCTCTTCTGGATTGTAGAGTTTCTGCTGAGAGATCTGCTGTCAGTCTGATGAGCTTCCCTTTGTGGGTAACCCGACCTTTCTCTCTGGCTGCCCTTAAGATTTTTTCCTTCATTTCAACTTTGGTGAATCTGGCAATTATGTGTCTTGGAGTTGCTCTTCTGGAGGAGTATCTTTGTGGCATTCTCTGTATTTCCTGAATTTGAATGTTGGCCTGCCCTGCTAGGTTGGGGAAGTTCTCCTGGATGATATCCTGTAGAGTGTTTTCCAATTTGGTTCCATTTTCCCCCTCACTTTCAGGCACCCCAATCAGACGTAG
>NW_022299957.1:0-1213 GCF_002776525.5 Piliocolobus tephrosceles
GAAGGGAAGTGGAACAGCTGAAGGCTTTATCACATTTGGTATATTTATAGGGTCTTTCTCCAGTGTGAGTCCTTTCATGCATTCTAAAGGAATAAGAAAATCTGAGTGCTTTCCCACATTCCTTACATTCGTAGAGTTTCTCTCCAGTGTGAGTTCGTTCATGTACTAGACAAGAACCGGAAACAGTGAACACTTTACCACATTGTTTATATTTATAGGATTTTTCTCCTGTGTTAGTTCTCTGATGTCTTTCAAATGAATTGAGAAAATAAAAAGATTTCCCACATATCTTACATTTATAACTGGATTTCCACTGTGCATTATCATGTGTCTTCTAACACCTGGAACAGAAACAAAGAATTTGCCACACTGTTCACATTTATATTGCTTCTCTCCATATGGTTTGTATCCTGAGTGAACAAGGACGTGCCTATTAAGGAGGGAATGACGTACAAAGACTTTTCCACAAATACTGCATTCACATTTTTTTAATCCAGAAGAAATGTTCTCATTCAGATCAAGCTTTGGAATTTGGCTGACAACTGTCCATACTGACTATCGTCTTTGCTTTCACACAGTCTCTGTATCATATTATTTCTGTAAAAAAAAAAAAAAAAATGACAAGCACATTATTATTGCTTGGTTTAATAAGTTTCTACTTGGTCTTGGACTTACACTGCTACCAATACCAAGGAAAATGCTTTTTTTTTATTTTTTATTTTTTGCCATGATTGAATTATTTGAAAGTAAATGGGTTCCTACCTAGGTATGGACCTTGACACTCTGTGTGATTGTATCAGAGTTTCATTTTTTTTTTACTTTTACTGTGTTCTAGAAAATAAACTAATAAAAATGTTTAAGCTGACATTTTAAAATTGTACCTTCTTTTCCGTCTGGAAAAAAACATTCATGCTTTATTATTTGTGTGTCTTTTTTTTCTTCTAGCTTTCAAGTGTTTCAAACATACATGTCTATGCTTCTTACTGTCAACTTTATTGATAAAAAAAGAATTTTTCTCACTGCTTGTTTAAATTTTCCTTAGTGAGAATTCCAGCACAAAAACAAACAAACAAAACAATTCAGGAAATACTAATGTAGTTTTCTTTTTAGTTTAACATTATTTGTGGTTGTATATTTTCTGTTAAATTATTATCAATTATTTCATAATGGGTTCTGCTATCAGGCCCTTCAACCCTTGGAAGCCACTTGCAAG